>NC_030386.2:292679-338094 GCF_001625215.2 Daucus carota subsp. sativus | reverse complement strand
TTGATCATGCACAAAACTCCCTTCCGTATAGTTTTTTTGATGAAATTTTTTGCTTCCCATCAAAATAGGGTGTGAAGACTATGGTAAGAAAAAATTTCACGAAGAAATGGTGTCCGGAAATATGTTTTTTTGACTCGTGAAACTGGTACGAAAAATCAATTTTTCCGTGGAAAATGGTTGTTCTTTGCATTTTCACGAATTTAAAAATGCCCTTCTGGATTTCGGTTGCGGTTTTTTTTGTTTCCCAACAAATGGGGGTGAATGGTTTACTAGGAACAAAAAAAACGCGATCAAATATGTTCCAAAACATGGTTTTTGGGCCCCGAAAAAGGGGTCCGGAAAGTCATTCTAGTAAAACTGGCATATTTTGGTCATTTTCACGCATTACAACTATACGTGATTACCGTTGATTTTTTGTTAACCAAGCAAAATTGGGGGTGAAAACACTCCAAATTATGATTTTTTGACCCAGGAAAATGGTCATAAAAGTCATTTTTCCACTCAAAATGGCTTATTTTTGGCGTTTTGACTCATTCACAAACTCCCTTCCGTATATTTTTGATGAAATTTTTTGCTTCCCATCAAATAGGGTGTGAAGACTATGGTAAGAAAAAATTTCACGAAGAAATGGTGTCCGGAAATATGTTTTTTTGACTCGTGAAACTTATACGAAAAATCAATATTTTCATGGAAAATGGTTGTTCTTTTGCATTTTCACGAATTAAAAAATGCCCTTCTGGATATTTGGTTGCGGTTTTTTTTGTTGCCCAACAAAATGGGGGTGAATGGTTTATTAGAACAAAAAAACGCGATCAAATTATGTTCGAAAACATGGTTTTTGGGCCCCGAAAAAGGGGTCCGGAAAGTCATTCTTAGTAAAACTGACATATTTTGGTCATTTTCACGGCATTACAAAACTACACTTGTTTTACGTTGATTTTTCTTAACCAACAAATTGGGGGTGAAAACACTCCAAATTATGATTTTTTGACCCTAGAAAATGGTCATAAAAGTCATTTTTCCACTTAAAATGGCTTATTTTTTGGCGTTTTGACTCATTCACAAAACTCCCTTCCGTATATTTTTTGATGAAATTTTTTGCTTCCCATCAAAATAGGGTGTGAAGACTATGGTAAGAAAAAATTTCACGAAGAAATGGTGTCCGGAAATATGTTTTTTTGACTCGTGAAACTGGTACGAAAAATCAATATTTTTCGTGGAAAATGGTTGTTCTTTGCATTTTCACGAATTTAAAAAATGCTCTTCTGGATATTTGGTTGCGGTTTTTTTTGTTGCCCAACAAAATGGGGGTGAATGGTTTATTAGGAACAAAAAAACGCGATCAAATTATGTTCCAAAACATGGTTTTTGGGCCCCGAAAAAGGGGTCCGGAAGTCATTCTTAGTAAAACTGGCATATTTTGGTCATTTTCACGCATTACAAACTACACTTGTTTACGTTGATTTTTCTTAACCAACAAAATTGGGGGTGAAAACACTCCAAATTATGATTTTTTGACCCTAGAAAATGGTCATAAAAGTCATTTTCCACTCAAAATGGCTTATTTTTGGCGTTTTGACGCATTCACAAAACTCCCTTCCGTATATTTTTTGATGAAATTTTTTGCTTCCCATCAAAATAGGGTGTGAAGACTATGGTAAGGAAAAAATTTCACGAAGAAATGGTGTCCGGAAATATGTTTTTTTGACTAGTGAAACTGGTACGAAAAATCAATATTTTCGTGGAAAATGGTTGTTCTTTGCATTTTCACGAATTTAAAAAATGCCCTTCTGGATATTTGGTTGCGGTTTTTTTTGTTGCCCACAAAATGGGGGTGAATGGTTTATTAGGAACAAAAAAACGCGATCAAATTATGTTCCAAAACATGGTTTTTGGGCCCCGAAAAAGGGGTCCGGAAAGTCATTCTTAGTAAAACTGACATATTTTGGTCATTTTCACGCATTACAAAACTACACTTGTTTACGTTGATTTTTCTTAACCAACAAAATTGGGGGTGAAACACTCCAAATTATGATTTTTTGACCCCAGAAAATGGTCAGAAAAGTCAATTTTCCACTCAAAATGGCTTATTTTTGGCGTTTTGACTCATTCACAAAACTCCCTTCCGTATATTTTTTGATGAAATTTTTTGCTTCCCATCAAAATAGGGTGTGAAGACTATGGTAAGAAAAAATTTCACGAAGAAATGGTGTCCGGAAATATGTTTTTTTGACTCGTGAAACTGGTACGAAAAATCAATTTTTTCGTGGAAAATGGTTGTTCTTTGCATTTTCACGAATTTAAAAAATGCCCTTCTGGATATTCGGTTGCAGTTTTTTTTTGTTTCCCAACAAAATGGGGGTGAATGGTTTACTAAGAACAAAAAAACGCGATCAAATTATGTTCCAAAACATGGTTTTTGGGCCCCGAAAAAGGGGTCCGGAAAGTCATTCTTAGTAAAACTGGCATATTTTGGTCATTTTCACGCATTACAAAACTACACTTGTTTACGTTGATTTTTCTTAACCAACAAAATTGGGGGTGAAAAACACTCCAAATTATGATTTTTTGACCCTAGAAAATGGTCATAAAAGTCATTTTTCCACTTAAAATGGCTTATTTTTGGCGTTTTGACTCATTCACAAAACTCCCTTCCGTATATTTTTTGATGAAATTTTTTGCTTCCCATCAAAATAGGGTGTGAAGACTATGGTAAGAAAAAATTTCACGAAGAAATGGTGTCCGGAAATATGTTTTTTTGACTCGTGAAACTGGTACGAAAAATCAATATTTTCGTGGAAAATGGTTGTTCTTTGCATTTTCACGAATTTAAAAAATGCCCTTCTGGATATTTGGTTGCGGTTTTTTTTTGTTGCCCAACAAAATGGGGGTGAATGGTTTATTAGGAACAAAAAAACGCGATCAAATCATGTTCCAAAACATGGTTTTTGGGCCCCGAAAAAGGGGTCCGGAAAGTCATTCTTAGTAAAACTGGCATATTTTGGTCATTTTCACGCATTACAAAACTACACTTGTTTACGTTGATTTTTTTAACCAGCAAAATTGGGGGTGAAAACACTCCAAATTATGATTTTTTGACCCTAGAAAATGGTCATAAAAGTCATTTTCCACTCAAAATGGCTTATTTTTGGCGTTTTGACTCATTCACAAAACTCCCTTCCGTATATTTTTTGATGAAATTTTTTGCTTCCCATCAAAATAGGGTGTGAAGACTATGGTAAGGAAAAAATTTCACGAAGAAATGGTGTCCGGAAATATGTTTTTTTGACTCGTGAAACTGGTACGAAAAATCAATATTTTCGTGGAAAATGGTTGTTCTTTGCATTTTCACGAATTTAAAAAATGCCCTTCTGGATATTTGGTTGCGGTTTTTTTTGTTGCCCAACAAAATGGGGGTGAATGGTTTATTAGGAACAAAAAAACGCGATCAAATTATGTTCCAAAACATGGTTTTTGGGCCCCGAAAAAGGGGTCCGGAAAGTCATTCTTAGTAAAACTGGCATATTTTGGTCATTTTCACGCATTACAAAACTACACTTGTTTACGTTGATTTTTGTTAACCAGCAAAATTGGGGGTGAAAACACTCCAAATTATGATTTTTTGACCCTAGAAAATGGTCAGAAAAGTCATTTTCCACTCAAAATGGCTTATTTTTGGCGTTTGACTCATTCACAAAACTCCCTTCCGTATATTTTTTGATGAAATTTTTTGCTTCCCATCAAAATAGGGTGTGAAGACTATGGTAAGAAAAAATTTCACGAAGAAATGGTGTCCGGAAATATGTTTTTTGACTCGTGAAACTGGTACGAAAAATCAATATTTTCGTGGAAAATGGTTGTTCTTTGCATTTTCACGAATTTAAAAAATGCCCTTCTGGATATTTGGTTGCGGTTTTTTTTGTTGCCCAACAAAATGGGGGTGAATGGTTTATTAGGAACAAAAAAACGCGATCAAATTATGTTCCAAAACATGGTTTTTGGGCCCCGAAAAAGGGGTCCGGAAAGTCATTCTTAGTAAAACTGGCATATTTTGGTCATTTTCACGCATTACAAAACTACACTTGTTTACGTTGATTTTTCTTAACCAACAAAATTGGGGGTGAAAACACTCCAAATTATGATTTTTTGACCCTAGAAAATGGTCATAAAAGTCATTTTTCCACTCAAAATGGCTTATTTTTGGCGTTTTGACTCATTCACAAAACTCCCTTCCGTATATTTTTTGATGAAATTTTTTGCTTCCCATCAAAATAGGGTGTGAAGACTATGGTAAGAAAAAATTTCACGAAGAAATGGTGTCCGGAAATATGTTTTTTTGACTCGTGAAACTGGTACGAAAAATCAATATTTTCGTGGAAAATGGTTGTTCTTTGCATTTTCACGAATTTAAAAAATGCCCTTCTGGATATTTGGTTGCGGTTTTTTTTGTTGCCCAACAAAATGGGGGTGAATGGTTTATTAGGAACAAAAAAACGCGATCAAATTATGTTCCAAAACATGGTTTTTGGGCCCCGAAAAAGGGGTCCGGAAAGTCATTCTTAGTAAAACTGGCATATTTTGGTCATTTTCACGCATTACAAAACTACACTTGTTTACGTTGATTTTTGTTAACCAACAAAATTGGGGGTGAAAACACTCCAAATTATGATTTTTGACCCTAGAAAATGGTCATAAAAGTCATTTTTCCACTAAAATGGCTTATTTTTGGCGTTTTGACTCATTCACAAAACTCCCTTCCGTATATTTTTTGATGAAATTTTTTGCTTCCCATCAAAATAGGGTGTGAAGACTATGGTAAGAAAAAATTTCACGAAGAAATGGTGTCCGGAAATATGTTTTTTTGACTCGTGAAACTGGTACGAAAAATCAATATTTTCGTGGAAAATGGTTGTTCTTTGCATTTTCACGAATTTAAAAAATGCCCTTCTGGATATTTGGTTGCGTTTTTTTTTGTTGCCCAACAAAATGGGGGTGAATGGTTTATTAGGAACAAAAAAACGCGATCAAATTATGTTCCAAAACATGGTTTTTGGGCCCCGAAAAAGGGGTCCGGAAAGTCATTCTTAGTAAAACTGGCATATTTTGGTCATTTTCACGCATTACAAAACTACACTTGTTTACGTTGATTTTTGTTAACCAGCAAAATTGGGGGTGAAAACACTCCAAATTATGATTTTTTGACCCTAGAAAATGGTCATAAAAGTCATTTTTCCACTAAAAATGGCTTATTTTTGGCGTTTTGACTCATTCACAAAACTCCCTTCCGTATATTTTTTGATGAAATTTTTTGCTTCCCATCAAAATAGGGTGTGAAGACTATGGTAAGAAAAAATTTCACGAAGAAATGGTGTCCGGAAATATGTTTTTTTGACTCGTGAAACTGGTACGAAAAATCAATATTTTCGTGGAAAATGGTTGTTCTTTGCATTTTCACGAATTTAAAAAATGCCCTTCTGGATATTTGGTTGCGGTTTTTTTTGTTGCCCAACAAAATGGGGGTGAATGGTTTAATAGGAACAAAAAAACGCGATCAAATTATGTTCCAAAACATGGTTTTTGGGCCCGAAAAAGGGGTCCGGAAAGTCATTCTTAGTAAAACTGGCATATTTTGGTCATTTTCACGCATTACAAAACTACACTTGTTTACGTTGATTTTTGTTAACCAGCAAAATTGGGGGTGAAAACACTCCAAATTATGATTTTTTGACCCTAGAAAATGGTCATAAAAGTCATTTTCCACTCAAAATGGCTTATTTTTGGCGTTTTGACTCATTCACAAAACTCCCTTCCGTATATTTTTTGATGAAATTTTTTGCTTCCCATCAAAATAGGGTGTGAAGACTATGGTAAGAAAAAATTTCACGAAGAAATGGTGTCCGGAAATATGTTTTTTTGACTCGTGAAACTGGTACGAAAAATCAATTTTTTCGTGGAAAATGGTTGTTCTTTGCATTTTCACGAATTTAAAAAATGCCCTTCTGGATATTCGGTTGCAGTTTTTTTTGTTTCCCAACAAAATGGGGGTGAATGGTTTACTAAGAACAAAAAAACGCGATCAAATTATGTTCCAAAACATGGTTTTTGGGCCCCGAAAAAGGGGTCCGGAAAGTCATTCTTAGTAAAACTGACATATTTTGGTCATTTTCACGCATTACAAAACTACACTTGTTTACGTTGATTTTTCTTAACCAACAAAATTGGGGGTGAAAACACTCCAAATTATGATTTTTTGACCCTAGAAAATGGTCATAAAAGTCATTTTTCCACTAAAAATGGCTTATTTTTGGCGTTTTGACTCATTCACAAAACTCCCTTCCGTATATTTTTTGATGAAATATTTTGCTTCCCATCAAAATAGGGTGTGAAGACTATGGTAAGAAAAAATTTCACGAAGAAATGGTGTCCGGAAATATGTTTTTTTGACTCGTGAAACTGGTACGAAAAATCAATATTTTCGTGGAAAATGGTTGTTCTTTGCATTTTCACGAATTTAAAAAATGCCCTTCTGGATATTTGGTTGCGGTTTTTTTTGTTGCCCAACAAAATGGGGTGAATGGTTTATTAGGAACAAAAAAACGCGATCAAATTATGTTCCAAAACATGGTTTTTGGGCCCCGAAAAAGGGGTCCGGAAAGTCATTCTTAGTAAAACTGGCATATTTTGGTCATTTTCACGCATTACAAAACTACACTTGTTTACGTTGATTTTTCTTAACCAACAAAATTGGGGGTGAAAACACTCCAAATTATGATTTTTTGACCCTAGAAAATGGTCATAAAAGTCATTTTCCACTCAAAATGGCTTATTTTTGGCGTTTTGACTCATTCACAAAACTCCCTTCCGTATATTTTTTGATGAAATTTTTTGCTTCCCATCAAAATAGGGTGTGAAGACTATGGTAGGAAAAAATTTCACGAAGAAATGGTGTCCGGAAATATGTTTTTTTGACTCGTGAAACTGGTACGAAAAATCAATATTTTCGTGGAAAATGGTTGTTCTTTGCATTTTCACGAATTTAAAAAATGCCCTTCTGGATATTTGGTTGCGGTTTTTTTTGTTGCCCAACAAAATGGGGGTGAATGGTTTAATAGGAACAAAAAAACGCGATCAAATTATGTTCCAAAACATGGTTTTTGGGCCCCGAAAAAGGGGTCCGGAAAGTCATTCTTAGTAAAACTGGCATATTTTGGTCATTTTCACGCATTACAAAACTACACTTGTTTACGTTGATTTTTGTTAACCAGCAAAATTGGGGGTGAAAACACTCCAAATTATGATTTTTTGACCCTAGAAAATGGTCATAAAAGTCATTTTTCCACTAAAAATGGCTTATTTTTGGCGTTTTGACTCATTCACAAAACTCCCTTCCGTATATTTTTTGATGAAATTTTTTGCTTCCCATCAAAATAGGGTGTGAAGACTATGGTAAGAAAACATTTCACGAAGAAATGGTGTCCGGAAATATGTTTTTTTGACTCGTGAAACTGGTACGAAAAATCAATTTTTCGTGGAAAATGGTTGTTCTTTGCATTTTCACGAATTTAAAAAATGCCCTTCTGGATATTTGGTTGCGGTTTTTTTTGTTTCCCAACAAAATGGGGGTGAATGGTTTACTAAGAACAAAAAAACGCGATCAAATTATGTTCCAAAACATGGTTTTTGGGCCCCGAAAAAGGGGTCCGGAAAGTCATTCTTAGTAAAACTGGCATATTTTGGTCATTTTCACGCATTACAAAACTACACTTGTTTACGTTGATTTTTGTTAACCAGCAAAATTGGGGGTGAAAACACTCCAAATTATGATTTTTTGACCCTAGAAAATGGTCATAAAAGTCATTTTTCCACTCAAAATGGCTTATTTTTGGCGTTTTGACTCATTCACAAAACTCCCTTCCGTATATTTTTTGATGAAATTTTTTGCTTCCCATCAAAATAGGGTGTGAAGACTATGGTAGAAAAAATTTCACGAAGAAATGGTGTCCGGAAATATGTTTTTTTGACTCGTGAAACTGGTACGAAAAATCAATATTTTCGTGGAAAATGGTTGTTCTTTGCATTTTCACGAATTTAAAAAATGCCCTTCTGGATATTTGGTTGCGGTTTTTTTTGTTGCCCAACAAAATGGGGGTGAATGGTTTATTAGGAACAAAAAAACGCGATCAAATTATGTTCCAAAACATGGTTTTTGGGCCCCGAAAAAGGGGTCCGGAAAGTCATTCTTAGTAAAACTGACATATTTTGGTCATTTTCACGCATTACAAAACTACACTTGTTTACGTTGATTTTTCTTAACCAACAAAATTGGGGGTGAAAACACTCCAAATTATGATTTTTTGACCCTAGAAAATGGTCATAAAAGTCATTTTTCCACTCAAAATGGCTTATTTTTGGCGTTTTGACTCATTCACAAAACTCCCTTCCGTATATTTTTTGATGAAATTTTTTGCTTCCCATCAAAATAGGGTGTGAAGACTATGGTAAGAAAAAATTTCACGAAGAAATGGTGTCCGGAAATATGTTTTTTTGACTCGTGAAACTGGTACGAAAAATCAATATTTTCGTGGAAAATGGTTGTTCTTTGCATTTTCACGAATTTAAAAAATGCCCTTCTGGATATTCGGTTGCAGTTTTTTTTGTTTCCCAACAAAATGGGGGTGAATGGTTTACTAAGAACAAAAAAACGCGATCAAATTATGTTCCAAAACATGGTTTTTGGGCCCCGAAAAAGGGGTCCGGAAAGTCATTCTTAGTAAAACTGGCATATTTTGGTCATTTTCACGCATTACAAAACTACACTTGTTTACGTTGATTTTTCTTAACCAACAAAATTGGGGGTGAAAACACTCCAAATTATGATTTTTTGACCCTAGAAAATGGTCATAAAAGTCATTTTTCCACTAAAATGGCTTATTTTTGGCGTTTTGACTCATTCACAAAACTCCCTTCCGTATATTTTTTGATGAAATTTTTTGCTTCCCATCAAAATAGGGTGTGAAGACTATGGTAGGAAAAAATTTCACGAAGAAATGGTGTCCGGAAATATGTTTTTTTGACTCGTGAAACTGGTACGAAAAATCAATATTTTCGTGGAAAATGGTTGTTCTTTGCATTTTCACGAATTTAAAAAATGCCCTTCTGGATATTTGGTTGCGGTTTTTTTTGTTGCCCAACAAAATGGGGGTGAATGGTTTATTAGGAACAAAAAAACGCGATCAAATTATGTTCCAAAACATGGTTTTTGGGCCCCGAAAAAGGGGTCCGGAAAGTCATTCTTAGTAAAACTGGCATATTTTGGTCATTTTCACGCATTACAAAACTACACTTGTTTACGTTGATTTTTGTTAACCAGCAAAATTGGGGGTGAAAACACTCCAAATTATGATTTTTTGACCCTAGAAAATGGTCATAAAAGTCATTTTCCACTCAAAATGGCTTATTTTTGGCGTTTTGACTCATTCACAAAACTCCCTTCCGTATATTTTTTGATGAAATTTTTTGCTTCCCATCAAAATAGGGTGTGAAGACTATGGTAAGAAAAAATTTCACGAAGAAATGGTGTCCGGAAATATGTTTTTTTGACTCGTGAAACTGGTACGAAAAATCAATATTTTCGTGGAAAATGGTTGTTCTTTGCATTTTCACGAATTTAAAAAATGCCCTTCTGGATATTTGGTTGCGGTTTTTTTTGTTGCCCATCAAAATGGGGGTGAATGGTTTAATAGGAACAAAAAAACGCGATCAAATTATGTTCCAAAACAAGGTTTTTGGGCCCTGAAAAAGGTGTCCGGAAAGTCATTCTTAGTAAAACTGGCATATTTTGGTCATTTTCACGCATTACAAAACTACACTTGTTTACGTTGATTTTTGTTAACCATCAAAATTGGGGGTGAAAACACTCCAAATTATGATTTTTTGACCCTAGAAAATGGTCAGAAAAGTCATTTTCCACTCAAAATGGCTTATTTTTGGCGTTTTGACGCATTCACAAAACTCCCTTCCGTATATTTTTTGATGAAATTTTTTGCTTCCCATCAAAATAGGGTGTGAAGACTATGGTAAGAAAAAATTTCACGAAGAAATGGGGTCCGGAAATATGTTTTTTTGACTCGTGAAACTGGTACGAAAAATCAATTTTTTCGTGGAAAATGGTTGTTCTTTGCATTTTCACGAATTTAAAAAATGCCCTTCTGGATATTCGGTTGCAGTTTTTTTTGTTTCCCAACAAAATGGGGGTGAATGGTTTACTAAGAACAAAAAAACGCGATCAAATTATGTTCCAAAACATGGTTTTTGGGCCCCGAAAAAGGGGTCCGGAAAGTCATTCTTAGTAAAACTGGCATATTTTGGTCATTTTCACGCATTACAAAACTACACTTGTTTACGTTGATTTTTCTTAACCAACAAAATTGGGGGTGAAAACACTCCAAATTATGATTTTTTGACCCCAGAAAATGGTCATAAAAGTCATTTTTCCACTTAAAATGGCTTATTTTTGGCGTTTTGACGCATTCACAAAACTCCCTTCCGTATATTTTTTGATGAAATTTTTTGCTTCCCATCAAAATAGGGTGTGAAGACTATGGTAGAAAAAATTTCACGAAGAAATGGTGTCCGGAAATATGTTTTTTTGACTCGTGAAACTGGTACGAAAAATCAATATTTTCCTGGAAAATTGTTGTTCTTTGCATTTTCACGAATTTAAAAAATGCTTTTCTGGATATTTGGTTGCGGTTTTTTTTGTTGCCCAACAAAATGGAGGTGAATGGTTTATTAGGAACAAAAAAACGCGATCAAATTATGTTCCAAAACAAGGTTTTTGGGCCCCGAAAAAGGGGTCCGGAAAGTCATTCTTAGTAAAACTGGCATATTTTGGTCATTTTCACGCATTACAAAACTATACTTGTTTACGTTGATTTTTGTTAACCAGTAAAATTGGGGGTGAAAACACTCCAAATTATGATTTTTTGACCCTAGAAAATGGTCATAAAAGTCAATTTTCCACTCAAAATGGCTTATTTTTGGCGTTTTGACGCATTCACAAAACTCCCTTCCGTATATTTTTTGATGAAATTTTTTGCTTCCCATCAAAATAGGGTGTGAAGACTATGGTAGGAAAAAATTTCACGAAGAAAAGGTGTCCGGAAATATGTTTTTTTGACTAGTGAAACTGGTACGAAAAATCAATATTTTCGTGGAAAATGGTTGTTCTTTGCATTTTCACGAATTTAAAAAATGCCCTTCTGGATATTTGGTTGCGGTTTGTTTTGTTGCCCAACAAAATGGGGGTGAATGGTTTAATAGGAACAAAAAAACGCGATCAAATTATGTTCCAAAACAAGGTTTTTGGGCCCCGAAAAAGGTGTCCGGAAAGTCATTCTTAGTAAAACTGGCATATTTTGGTCATTTTCACGCATTACAAAACTACACTTGTTTACGTTGATTTTTGTTAACCAGCAAAATTGGGGGTGAAAACACTCCAAATTATGATTTTTTGACCCTAGAAAATGGTCAGAAAAGTCAATTTTCCACTCAAAATGGCTTATTTTTGGCGTTTTGACGCATTCACAAAACTCCCTTCCGTATATTTTTTGATGAAATTTTTTGCTTCCCATCAAAATAGGGTGTGAAGACTATGGTAAGAAAAAATTTCACGAAGAAATGGGGTCCGGAAATATGTTTTTTTGACTCGTGAAACTGGTACGAAAAATCAATTTTTTCGTGGAAAATGGTTGTTCTTTGCATTTTCACGAATTTAAAAAATGCCCTTCTGGATATTCGGTTGCAGTTTTTTTTGTTTCCCAACAAAATGGGGGTGAATGGTTTACTAAGAACAAAAAAACTCGATCAAATTATGTTCCAAAACATGGTTTTTGGGCCCCGAAAAAGGGGTCCGGAAAGTCATTCTTAGTAAAACTGGCATATTTTGGTCATTTTCACGCATTACAAAACTACACTTGTTTACGTTGATTTTTCTTAACCAACAAAATTGGGGGTGAAAACACTCCAAATTATGATTTTTTGACCCCAGAAAATGGTCGTAAAACTCATTTTTCCACTTAAAATGGCTTATTTTTTGCGTTTTGACGCATTCACAAAACTCCCTTCCGTATATTTTTTGATGAAATTTTTTGCTTCCCATAAAAAATAGGGTGTGAAGACTATGGTAGGAAAAAATTTCACGAAGAAATGGTGTCCGGAAATATGTTTTTTTGACTCGTGAAACTGGTACGAAAAATCAATATTTTCCTGGAAAATTGTTGTTCTTTGCATTTTCACGAATTTAAAAAATGCTCTTCTGGATATTTGGTTGCGGTCTTTTTTGTTGCCCAACAAAATGGGGGTGAATGGTTTATTAGGAACAAAAAAACGCGATCAAATTATGTTCCAAAACAAGGTTTTTGGGCCCCGAAAAAGGGGTCCGGAAAGTCATTCTTAGTAAAACTGGCATATTTTGGTCATTTTCACGCATTACAAAACTATACTTGTTTACGTTGATTTTTGTTAACCAGCAAAATTGGGGGTGAAAACACTCCAAATTATGATTTTTTGACCCTAGAAAATGGTCATAAAAGTCAATTTTCCACTCAAAATGGCTTATTTTTGGCGTTTTGACGCATTCACAAAACTCCCTTCCGTATATTTTTTGATGAAATTTTTTGCTTCCCATCAAAATAGGGTGTGAAGACTATGGTAGGAAAAAATTTCACGAAGAAAAGGTGTCCGGAAATATGTTTTTTTGACTAGTGAAACTGGTACGAAAAATCAATATTTTCGTGGAAAATGGTTGTTCTTTGCATTTTCACGAATTTAAAAAATGCCCTTCTGGATATTTGGTTGCGGTTTTTTTTGTTGCCCATCAAAATGGGGGTGAATGGTTTAATAGGAACAAAAAAACGCGATCAAATTATGTTCCAAAACAAGGTTTTTGGGCCCTGAAAAAGGTGTCCGGAAAGTCATTCTTAGTAAAACTGGCATATTTTGGTCATTTTCACGCATTACAAAACTACACTTGTTTACGTTGATTTTTGTTAACCATCAAAATTGGGGGTGAAAACACTCCAAATTATGATTTTTTGACCCTAGAAAATGGTCAGAAAAGTCAATTTTCCACTCAAAATGGCTTATTTTTGGCGTTTTGACGCATTCACAAAACTCCCTTCCGTATATTTTTTGATGAAATTTTTTGCTTCCCATCAAAATAGGGTGTGAAGACTATGGTAAGAAAAAATTTCACGAAGAAATGGGGTCCGGAAATATGTTTTTTTGACTCGTGAAACTGGTACGAAAAATCAATTTTTTCGTGGAAAATGGTTGTTCTTTGCATTTTCACGAATTTAAAAAATGCCCTTCTGGATATTCGGTTGCAGTTTTTTTTGTTTCCCAACAAAATGGGGGTGAATGCTTTACTAAGAACAAAAAAACTCGATCAAATTATGTTCCAAAACATGGTTTTTGGGCCCCGAAAAAGGGGTCCGGAAAGTCATTCTTAGTAAAACTGGCATATTTTGGTCATTTTCACGCATTACAAAACTACACTTGTTTGCGTTGATTTTTCTTAACCAACAAAATTGGGGGTGAAAACACTCCAAATTATGATTTTTTGACCCCAGAAAATGGTCATAAAAGTCATTTTTCCACTTAAAATGGCTTATTTTTTGCGTTTTGACGCATTCACAAAACTCCCTTCCGTATATTTTTTGATGAAATTTTTTGCTTCCCATCAAAAATAGGGTGTGAAGACTATGGTAGGAAAAAATTTCACGAAGAAATGGTGTCCGGAAATATGTTTTTTTGACTCGTGAAACTGGTACGAAAAATCAATATTTTCATGGAAAATTGTTGTTCTTTGCATTTTCACGAATTTAAAAAATGCGCTTCTGGATATTTGGTTGCGGTTTTTTTTTGTTGCCCAACAAAATGGGGGTGAATGGTTTATTAGGAACAAAAAAACGCGATCAAATTATGTTCCAAAACAAGGTTTTTGGGCCCCGAAAAAGGGGTCCGGAAAGTCATTCTTAGTAAAACTGGCATATTTTGGTCATTTTCACGCATTACAAAACTATACTTGTTTACGTTGATTTTTGTTAACCAGCAAAATTGGGGGTGAAAACACTCCAAATTATGATTTTTTGACCCTAGAAAATGGTCAGAAAAGTCAATTTTCCACTCAAAATGGCTTATTTTTGGCGTTTTGACGCATTCACAAAACTCCCTTCCGTATATTTTTTGATGAAATTTTTTGCTTCCCATCAAAATAGGGTGTGAAGACTATGGTAAGAAAAAATTTCACGAAGAAATGGGGTCCGGAAATATGTTTTTTTGACTCGTGAAACTGGTACGAAAAATCAATTTTTTCGTGGAAAATGGTTGTTCTTTGCATTTTCACGAATTTAAAAAATGCCCTTCTGGATATTCGGTTGCAGTTTTTTTTGTTTCCCAACAAAATGGGGGTGAATGGTTTACTAAGAACAAAAAAACTCGATCAAATTATGTTCCAAAACATGGTTTTTGGGCCCCGAAAAAGGGGTCCGGAAAGTCATTCTTAGTAAAACTGGCATATTTTGGTCATTTTCACGCATTACAAAACTACACTTGTTTGCGTTGATTTTTCTTAACCAACAAAATTGGGGGTAAAAACACTCCAAATTATGATTTTTTGACCCCAGAAAATGGTCATAAAAGTCATTTTTCCACTTAAAATGGCTTATTTTTTGCGTTTTGACGCATTCACAAAACTCCCTTCCGTATATTTTTTGATGAAATTTTTTGCTTCCCATCAAAAATAGGGTGTGAAGACTATGGTAGGAAAAAATTTCACGAAGAAATGGTGTCCGGAAATATGTTTTTTTGACTCGTGAAACAGGTACGAAAAATCAATATTTTCATGGAAAATTGTTGTTCTTTGCATTTTCACGAATTTAAAAAATGCTCTTCTGGATATTTGGTTGCGGTTTTTTTTGTTGCCCAACAAAATGGGGGTGAATGGTTTATTAGGAACAAAAAAACGCGATCAAATTATGTTCCAAAACAAGGTTTTTGGGCCCCGAAAAAGGGGTCCGGAAAGTCATTCTTAGTAAAACTGGCATATTTTGGTCATTTTCACGCATTACAAAACTATACTTGTTTACGTTGATTTTTGTTAACCAGCAAAATTGGGGGTGAAAACACTCCAAATTATGATTTTTTGACCCTAGAAAATGGTCATAAAAGTCAATTTTCCACTCAAAATGGCTTATTTTTGGCGTTTTGACGCATTCACAAAACTCCCTTCCGTATATTTTTTGATGAAATTTTTTGCTTCCCATCAAAATAGGGTGTGAAGACTATGGTAGGAAAAAATTTCACGAAGAAAAGGTGTCCGGAAATATGTTTTTTTGACTAGTGAAACTGGTACGAAAAATCAATATTTTCGTGGAAAATGGTTGTTCTTTGCATTTTCACGAATTTAAAAAATGCCCTTCTGGATATTTGGTTGCGGTTTTTTTTGTTGCCCAACAAAATGGGGGTGAATGGTTTAATAGGAACAAAAAAACGCGATCAAATTATGTTCCAAAACATGGTTTTTGGGCCCCGAAAAAGGGGTCCGGAAAGTCATTCTTAGTAAAACTGGCATATTTTGGTCATTTTCACGCATTACAAAACTACACTTGTTTACGTTGATTTTTGTTAACCAACAAAATTGGGGGTGAAAACACTCCAAATTATGATTTTTTGACCCTAGAAAATGGTCAGAAAAGTCATTTTTCCACTCAAAATGGCTTATTTTTGGCGTTTTGACTCATTCACAAAACTCCCTTCCGTATATTTTTTGATGAAATTTTTTGCTTCCCATCAAAATAGGGTGTGAAGACTATGGTAAGAAAAAATTTCACGAAGAAATGGGGTCCGGAAATATGTTTTTTTGACTCGTGAAACTGGTACGAAAAATCAATTTTTTCGTGGAAAATGGTTGTTCTTTGCATTTTCACGAATTTAAAAAATGCCCTTCTGGATATTCGGTTGCAGTTTTTTTTGTTTCCCAACAAAATGGGGGTGAATGGTTTACTAAGAACAAAAAAACTCGATCAAATTATGTTCCAAAACATGGTTTTTGGGCCCCGAAAAAGGGGTCCGGAAAGTCATTCTTAGTAAAACTGGCATATTTTGGTCATTTTCACGCATTACAAAACTACACTTGTTTACGTTGATTTTTCTTAACCAACAAAATTGGGGGTGAAAACACTCCAAATTATGATTTTTTGACCTCAGAAAATGGTCATAAAAGTCATTTTTCCACTTAAAATGGCTTATTTTTTGCGTTTTGACGCATTCACAAAACTCCCTTCCGTATATTTTTTGATGAAATTTTTTGCTTCCCATCAAAAATAGGGTGTGAAGACTATGGTAGGAAAAAATTTCACGAAGAAATGGTGTCCGGAAATATGTTTTTTTGACTCGTGAAACTGGTACGAAAAATCAATATTTTCCTGGAAAATTGTTGTTCTTTGCATTTTCACGAATTTAAAAAATGCCCTTCTGGATATTTGGTTGCGGTTTTTTTTGTTGCCCAACAAAATGGGGGTGAATGGTTTATTAGGAACAAAAAAACGCGATCAAATTATGTTCCAAAACAAGGTTTTTGGGCCCCGAAAAAGGGGTCCGGAAAGTCATTCTTAGTAAAACTGGCATATTTACAAAACTACACTTGTTTACGTTGATTTTTGTTAACCAGCAAAATTGGGGGTGAAAACACTCCAAATTATGATTTTTTTGACCCTAGAAAATGGTCATAAAAGTCAATTTTCCACTCAAAATGGCTTATTTTTGGCGTTTTGACGCATTCACAAAACTCCCTTCCGTATATTTTTTGATGAAATTTTTTGCTTCCCATCAAAATAGGGTGTGAAGACTATGGTAGGAAAAAATTTCACGAAGAAAAGGTGTCCGAAAATATGTTTTTTTGACTAGTGAAACTGGTACGAAAAATCAATATTTTCGTGGAAAATGGTTGTTCTTTGCATTTTCACGAATTTAAAAAATGCCCTTCTGGATATTTGGTTGCGGTTTTTTTTGTTACCCAACAAAATGGGGGTGAATGGTTTAATAGGAACAAAAAAACGCGATCAAATTATGTTCCAAAACATGGTTTTTGGGCCCCGAAAAAGGGGTCCGGAAAGTCATTCTTAGTAAAACTGGCATATTTTGGTCATTTTCACGCATTACAAAACTACACTTGTTTACGTTGATTTTTGTTAACCAACAAAATTGGGGGTGAAAACACTCCAAATTATGATTTTTTGACCCTAGAAAATGGTCAGAAAAGTCATTTTTCCACTCAAAATGGCTTATTTTTGGCGTTTTGACTCATTCACAAAACTCCCTTCCGTATATTTTTTGATGAAATTTTTTGCTTCCCATCAAAATAGGGTGTGAAGACTATGGTAAGAAAAAATTTCACGAAGAAATGGTGTCCGGAAATATGTTTTTTTGACTCGTGAAACTGGTACGAAAAATCAATTTTTTCGTGGAAAATGGTTGTTCTTGGCATTTTCACGAATTTAAAAAATGCCCTTCTGGATTTTCGGTTGCAGTTTTTTTTTGTTTCCCAACAAAATGGGGGTGAATAGTTTACTAAGAACAAAAAAACGCGATCAAATTATGTTCCAAAACATGGTTTTTGGGCCCCGAAAAAGGGGTCCGGAAAGTCATTCTTAGTAAAACTGGCATATTTTGGTCATTTTCACGCATTACAAAACTCCACTTGTTTACGTTGATTTTTGTTAACCAACAAAATTGGGGGTGAAAACACTCCAAATTATGATTTTTTGACCCCAGAAAATGGTCATAAAAGTCATTTTTCCACTCAAAATGGCTTATTTTTAGCGTTTTGACGCATTCACAAAACTCCCTTCCGTATATTCTTTGATGAAATTTTTTGCTTCCCATCAAAATAGGGTGTGAAGACTATGGTAGGAAAAATTTTCACGAAGAAATGGTGTCCGGAAATATGTTTTTTTGACTAGTGAAACTGGTACGAAAAATCAATATTTTCGTGGAAAATGGTTGTTCTTTGCATTTTCACGAATTTAAAAAATGCCCTTCTGGATATTTGGTTGCGGTCTTTTTTGTTGCCCAACAAAATGGGGGTGAATGGTTTAATAGGAACAAAAAAACGCGATCAAATTATGTTCCAAAACATGGTTTTTGGGTCCCGAAAAAGGGGTCCGGAAAGTCATTCTTAGTAAAACTGGCATATTTTGGTCATTTTCACGCATTACAAAACTACACTTGTTTACGTTGATTTTTGTTAACCAACAAAATTGGGGGTGAAAACACTCCAAATTATGATTTTTTGACCCCAGAAAATGGTCATAAAAGTCATTTTTCCACTCAAAATGGCTTTTTTTGGCGTTTCGACGCATTCACAAAACTCCCTTCCGTATATTTTTTGATGAAATTTTTTGCTTCCCATCAAAATAAGGTGTGAAGACTATGGTAAGAAAAATTTCACGAAGAAATGGTGTCCGGAAATATGTTTTTTTGACTCCTGAAACTGGTACGAAAAATCAATTTTTTCGTGGAAAATGGTTGTTCTTTGCATTTTCACGAATTTAAAAAATGCCCTTTTGGATATTCGGTTGTAGTTTTTTTTGTTTCCCAACAAAATGGGGGTGAATGGTTTACTAAGAACAAAAAAACGCGATCAAATTATGTTCCAAAACATGGTTTTGGGCCCCGAAAAAGGGGTACGGAAAGTCATTCTTAGTAAAACTGGCATATTTTGGTCATTTTCACGCATTACAAAACTACACTTGTTTACGTTGATTTTTGTTAACCAGCAAAATTGGGGGTGAAAACACTCCAAATTATGATTTTTTGACCCCAGAAAATGGTCATAAAAGTCATTTTTCCACTCAAAATGGCTTATTTTTGGCGTTTCGACGCATTCACAAAACTCCCTTCCGTATATTTTTTGATGAAATTTTTTGCTTCCCATCAAAATAGGGTGTGAAGACTATGGTAAGAAAAAATTTCACGAAGAAATGGTGTCCGGAAATATGTTTTTTTGACTCGTGAAACTGGTACGAAAAATCAATTTTTTCGTGGAAAATGGTTGTTCATTGCATTTTCACGAATTTAAAAAATGCCCTTCTGGATATTCGGTTGCGGTTTTTTTTGTTGCCCAACAAAATGGGGGTGAATGGTTTACTAGGAACAGAAAAACGCGATCAAATTATGTTCCAAAACATGGTTTTTGGGCCCCGAAAACCCTGAAACCTGAACCCCCAACCCCCAACCCCTAAACCCCTAAACCCGAAACCCTTAAACCCCTAAACCCTAAACCCTAAAACCTAAACCCTTCTTTCTTTCCTCGCGAGCGTTGCGTGATTCTACTGTGTTTTTTGCACTTGACTGGGGGGACAGTTGACCGGAAGATAACTTCGATTCGCCCGGCTCTCTTCCGGTGCGTTACTTGGGTGTGCCTTTGATTTCTACTAGACTCTGGATTAAAGATTGTAAACCGCTGATTCAGAAAGTTCGAGATAAAATTGATTCTTGGGAAAATAAATGGCTTAACTACGCGGGAAGGGTGCAACTTGCTACGTCAGTTCTTTTACCTCTTCAAGTGTATTGGGGCTCTATATTTTTGCTTCCTATCTCTGTCACTTAGCAGATTGAGAAGTTAATTTGTGGATTTATTTGGGGGGGCCGTGATGGAGCGAAAGGTAAAGCTAAGGTGGCCTGGAAGGATGTGTGTGTGCCCAAGCAGGAAGGTGGCCTAGGCCTTAAATCGTTGAGATGTTGGAATAAAACGCTCATGTCTTATCATATCTGGAACATTGTGTCGAATAAGTCTTCGTTATGGGGTAAATGGGTGCACGAATATCGTATTAAAGGTAGAAGTTTCTGGGATATAAAAGAAGCGTGGGACTCTTCATGGAGTTGGAAAAACATTCTGAAGTTAAGGAAGGAGTTGAGGCCGTTTATTCGCATGAAGGTTCGATCTGGCCAATCTACAAATTTTTTGTTCGATGCTTGGGCTTTATCTCAGCCTTTTTATAGCTTCTGTTCTCATAGATATATTGTTGAAATGGGTTCAAGTAAGCTTGCGAAAGTGGTTGATTTTTTTCATGATGGTTTGTGGGAATGGCCTGATGGTATCTTGCAGAAAATTCCCCAACTTCAGGGAGTTCAGCCTCGGATTTCTTTAGAGGAGGATAGAGCTGTGTGGATTTCTAGACGAGGGCTGTAGAAGGACTTTTCTGTTAATTAAGTCTGGGATGATTTAAGGCCCAGAGAGGGGTCTATTCCTTGGTGCAATCTAGTCTGGTATGCTAAGAGTATTCCGAAGCATTGTTTCACGTTATGGTTGGCTGTTCGTGATCGATTACTCACTCAAGATAGGCTGAAAGCATGGCAAATGCAGCAAGCAGCGGTGTGCAGCCTGTGCTCAGAGTCTCCAGATTCTAGAAATCATTTATTTTTTAATTGTGCATTCAGTGCTCGTGTTCTGCAACATTTTCAGAATAGAGGGTACAATTCTCAATTCCATGGCAGTTGGGATGATTTTACTAGAGATGTTTCAGGGCAGTGGAGGGCTAAGTCTCTGCATAATTTAATTAATAAATTGGTTCTAGCTGCAATGATTTTCCACATCTGGCAAGAACGCAACAGGCGCTTGTTTCAGTCAAAAGGTAAACGTTACTCCCAGATTGTTTCAGATGTGGAGGATGATATTCATAAAAAATTGTTGGGCTTGTCAGTGGCGAAGACGCCGAGAGTTCGAGACGAGCTTCTGGCTTGGGGTATTGATATGGAGCTCGCTTCAACCCAAAATTGATTTTATGCGGTCCTGGTATTTTAATGATTGTTTTTGTTTGTTCGGACACTTTGTTGCAGGTGTTGCTGAGTGGTTGTTGCAGGCAAAGCTTTGTCCTGAATTTTCTGTCAAGTTCCCTTCTCTGAAGCTCAGTGCTGCATATTGGTGGGCTGTAATGCAGTTGTGCTGCAAGGGGTGCTGCTGGTATAATTTTGTTTTGCAGGCCTGGGATATTTTTTCAGCTGTAATGTGGCCACTAATTGTTTGAGTGGCTGTAGTGTTAAAAATCCAGTAGCTGGGTTTCTTTGTGATTCTGGGGAAGTTTTTACCAGTGTTGTGGTGAGGTTTTGTGGAGCTGTGCTCAGGTGTTTTGTCTAGGAGTGGTTTTGGCTCCCTTGGAGATTGCGTTGTTGGTCCAGGAGCTGCGATTGTGAGTTGCCTCGGCTGGAGTTTTTTGCTTCTGTGGTGTTTTTCTTGCTTGCTTTCGCGGTGTTTATCCGTTGGAGATTTTGTTTTTTTTTATTTTATTTCGCTTGTAATTTTTCTTGGTAGGTGTTGCCTCTTTGAGTTTGTTCTTAGAGGTGTTCTTTGAGAGGAGTCTTCTCGTTATATATTCCCTTTTCTATTTATAAAATCTTACGAGGTGCCGCCCTCATTTACCGAAAAAAAAAACCCTAAACCCAAAACCCTAAACCCTGAACCCAAAATCCAAAACCCAAAACCCCAAACCCAAAAGCCCAAACCCCAAACCCCAAACCCTAAAAGCATGGGACGTTATTGGGGAGGATGTATGTCAGGCTGTTAAAGATTTTTTTTGTGACGGGAAAACTTTTAAAGGAGGTGAATGCCACTTTAATTGCGCTCATTCCAAAAACTGATCATCCCACAGTTGTTGGTGGATATCGGACCATAGCACTTTGTAATGTTTTGTACAAATGCATTACAAAAATTATTGCTAATATAATTAAAGGGTGCCTTAATGAGCTGGTTGATGATACTCAGAATGCGTTCATTCCGGGTCGCCGGATAAGTGACAATATCTTGCTCACTCTAGAGATTATGAAGAATTATCATAGGAAGGTGGGAGCTCCTCGCTGTGCTATAAAGGTGGATATATAGAAAGCCTATGATAGTGCGTCAAGGTGATCCGTTGTCGTCGTATCTGTTTACATTGGTGATGCAAATGTTTTCTTTGATGATTAAACGTAGAGTTATGGAGGAGGGTATTTTCAGATTCCACCCGAAGTGTACACAGCAGGGTATAACTCATCTTTCCTTTGCAGATGACTTATTTTTATTTAGTACAGCGGATCCATACTCTGTCCAGATTTTAAAAGAATGTTTTGATGAGTTTGCGAGGTGCTCGGGTCTTTGGCCAAATCAGGGGAAGAGCAGTGTCTTTTTTGGCAATGTCTCTTATGATGCTAGGGTGTTGATTCAAAATATTCTGGACTTTAATGTCGGAGTCTTACCTGTGTGGTATTTAGGTGTGCCTCTAATTTCTACAGCTCTGTGGGTTAATGATTGTAAGCCGCTGGTGCAAAAAGTTCGAGACAAAATTGAATCATGGGAGAATAAATGGTTGAATTATGCAGGTCGAGTGCAATTAGCCACTTCGGTTTTGTTGTCTATGCAAGTGTATCGGAGTTCAATATTTCTGCTGCCGATTACGGTCACTAAGCAAATAGAGAAGTTAATCAGGGGTTTTATTTGGAGTGGCAAGGATGCTTCGAGAGGTAAAGCAAAGGTGTCTTGGAAGGATGTCTGTTGTCCTAAACAAGAGGGGGGGTTAGACCTGAGATCGCTGAGATGTTGGAATAAGGCTTTGATGGTTTACCACATATGGAACATTGTTTCTGATAATCGTTCGCTTTGGGTGAAGTGGGTGCACGAATATCGTATAAAATGAAGAAGTTTCTGGGATATTAAAGTGGCTTGGGATGCTTCTTGGAGCTGGAAGAACATCCTTGCTCTTCGTGATGAAGTGCGGCCTTTTATTAAATCTCAATTAAGTGATGGACAGAGCATAACTTTCTGGTTTGATACGTGGGTTTCGAATGCTCCTCTGTCGAATTTATGTAGTCACAGAGATATTCTAGAGTTGGGGTTGAATAAATTTAATAAAGTGAGTGATTTTCTGGTGGACGGGCAGTGGGATTGGCCTCCAGGGCTGTTGTTAAAAGTGCCTCATCTCCAAGGAATGCATCCTCAGCTTTCGAACAGGCCTCATAATGTCAGTTGGGTTTCGAAATTTGGTAAGCATGTTCAATTTAGTGTTTCATAGGTCTGGGATGACCTTCGTCAAACTAGATGCAAGGTTCAGTGGTGCCATTTAATTTGGTTCCCTAAAAGCATTCCTAAGCACTGCTTTACACTGTGGCTTGCTGTTCGTAATCGTTTACTTACGCAAGATCGATTAAAACACTGGCAGATTCATCAACCTATGCTCTGTAGCTTCCGTGAGCTGGTGCTCGACTCGTTACTCCATTTGTTGTTTGATTGTGAATTCTGTTTTCACGTTTTGATGGAGTTCCAAATGCGTGGTTATTTGTTGAGTTATCGAGGCAACTGGGAGAGTTTTATTCACTCTTCTGCTATTAATTGGAAGGGAAAAACTCTGCATACTTTAATTAATAAGCTGCTTTTGGCCGCTGTTGTTTTTCATATCTGGCAAGAACGCAACAGGCGTTTGTTTCAAAAGAAAAAGAAGAGAGTTTGGCAGATTGTTGCAGACATTACGGATGATATCCTCAAGAAATTGCAGGGTCTGGTAGTTGTGAATTCTTCGAGGGTGTGTGAGGAGCTTTCGAAGTGGGATGTGTTCAGTGAGCGACCTTCAATCCAAATTTAATGTGTATGGATTTCTGGTGGTTTTTATCGATGGGATTAGCCTGGTGGATTTGTTTCAGGTTAATGCGGCTCTCTTGTTTTTTTCTGGGTAGTTTAGGCGCCTGGATTGTGCATTTGTTGAGCTGCATGTGGTGGGGTTTTTAATTTGTATGGTCAAGTCTGGGAGGTTTTTGCACGCTTGGCTCAGAGTTTCTCCTGTTCGATTAAGGTGGGATATAATTCTGGGAATTATTTAAGTCATCTCATTCACTGCGAGAATGTATTTGGCCTAATATTATTGATGGAATTTTCTGGTGGGGCTGGTGGTATAATTGGCAGGCCTGGGATTTTATTTTCAGCTGCTATTTTCCTTAGTTTTTGCGCTGCGTGTGTCTGGTCGCTGATCAGAGTTGGTTGCTATGATTTAAGATCTGAAAATCTGGTGGATAGTGCTTCCTGCTGTGATTTAAGGTCTGAGATTCTAGCGTCTGGTGTTTGCTGCATTCTCTGGCATTTTTTTATCGAGTTTCGTGGCCAGATTCTGTTCTAAACCCTAAACAGGAATTCTCAAAGGGGTTAGTACACCAGAATTTCATGAAAATTTCACCGGGAAGTTTCTTTTGATATTTTCACATAAATGGGTCGTTATGGATATATGAATTTGGTCACGACCATATTTGTGGCAGTCGAGACTGAATCGGAGCAGATATAATGAAGTTCGAGTTTTTGACGAATTCTCAAAAGGATTAGTACACGGGAATTTCATGAAAATTTCATCGGGGAGTTTCTTTTGATATTTTCACATAAATGGGTCCCTATGGATATATGAATTTGGTCATAACCATATTTGGGGCAGTCGGGACTGAATCGTAGCAGATATAATGAAGTTCGAGTTTTTGACGAATTCTCAAAGGGGTTAGTACACTGGAATTTCTTGAAAATATCATCGGGCAAATATTTTTGATATTTTCACATAAATGAGTTCCTATGGATATATGAATTTAGTCCGACAATATTTGGGGCAGTCGGGACTGAATCGTAGCTGATATAATGAAGTTCGAGTTTTTAACGAATTCTCAAAGGGGTTAGTACACGGGAATTTCTTGAAAATATCCATGGGCAGTTTCTTTCGATATTTCCACATAAATAGGTCCCTATGGATATATGAATTTGGTCACGACCATATTTGGGGCAGTCGGGACTGAATCGGAGCAGATATAATGAAGTTCGATTTTTTGACGAATTCTCAAAGGGGTTAGTACACGGGAATTTCTTGAAAATATCCCCTGGCAGATTCTTTTGATATTTTCACATAAATGGGTTCCTATGGATATATAAATTTGGTCACGACCATATTTGGGGCAGTCGGGACTGAATCGGAGCAGATATAATGAAGTTCAATTTTTTGACGAATTCTCAAAGGGGTTAGTACACGGGAATTTCTTGAAAATATCCCTGAGCAGTTTCTTTTGATATTTCCACATAAATAGGTCCCTATGGATATATGAATTTGGTCACGACCATATTGGGGGCAGTCGGGACTGAATCGGAGTAGATATAATGAAGTTCGAGTTTTCGACGAATTCTCAAAGGGGTTGGTACACGGGAATCTTATGAATATTTCACCGGGAAGTTTATTTTGATATTTTCACATAAATGGGTCCCTATGGATATATGAATTTGGTCACGATCATATTTGGGGCAGTCGAGACTGAATCGGAGCAGATATAATGAAGTTCGATTTTTTGACGAATTCTCAAAGGGGTTAGTACATGGGAATTTAATGAAAATTTCACCTGGAAGTTTCTTTTGATATTTTCGCATAAATGGGTCCCTATGGATATATGAATTTGGTCATGACCATATTTGGGGCAGTCGGGACTGAATCGTAGCAGATATAATGAAATTTGAGTTTTTGACGAATTCTCAGAGGGGTTAGTACACCGGAATTTCTTGAAAATATCACCGGGTAAATATTTTTGATATTTTCACATAAATGAGTTCCTATGGATATATGAATTCAGTCCGACCATATTTGGGGCAGTCGGGACTGAATCGTAGCTGATATAATGAAGTTCGAGTTTTTAACGAATTCTCAAAGGGGTTAGTACACAGGAATTTTTTTGAAAATATCCCTTGGCAGTTTCTTGCGATATTTCCACATAAATAGGTCCCTATGCATATATGAATTTGGTCACGACCATATTTGGGGCATTCGGGACTGAATCGGAGCAGATATAATGAAGTTCGATTTTTTGACGAATTCTCAAAGGGGTTAGTACACGGGAATTTCTTGAAAATATCCTGTTCGCAAAAATCTACACGCAAGCGCACGTGATCATAAGTAATATATTTGTTCGTTCCCACAGAGACTGGTGAATTAAGAATACGCACCTATGCAACAATGTATGATCAATTATCACTGCCAAGACAATTAACAAGGATTGGTTTCTTTTATACTAATAACTAAAATTACTAATCAAATTCAGAATAGGAAAACACATGGGATTCTAATTTCATTATCGAATTCATCTAGAATTGAATTTACTGATTAACATGCGACTGTTGATCCTAATCAGACAACACGAAAGTAATACATGCCAACTCTCGTTGCACACATACCATACCAATCAAAATCCACAATTAAGATAGAAATCTCATGGACACCAACAAAGCTCAGACCCTATATCTCTATAGCGGTAGTGTAAGCAGAGAGGTTTAATAATAAGTCGTCTATCGTGATTACACAGGGTGATAAAAATAGTTCAAGTCTACCACAAATTATGTTTCATTCACATAATCCTATGTTTACATGGCATAGTTCTAAATTCAATCATCCACTCTCGCTTCAGAGAGAATTAACAAACAACTTAGAAGTTAGCTACGCTCCTAAGAAGAATAAGCACGGCTCATGCAAAGAAATCAACGTACGTCACAAAATCAAGTAATTAATATTCGTTACTAGACTACATCGATAAATCCATTAGAATCCCATGAAGGCGGTTAGTTCATAATCGAACTAATCGACATCATGGGTTCCAATGAAAGCATAATAAATAAAAGACAAGAATTAAATGGAATAAAAAATGCTTGAATTAATAATAAAGATCACACGTTACAGAATTGATGTTCACGATCTCGCTCGAAACTGTCACTTCCTCGCAAAGAACGATCCAATACAAACTGATAATGTGCTTCGATAAAAATTAAACTATGATATTGTTCTCTACTAAAACTACTTGGAGGCTAGGGTTTTACACACGATAAATTAAAATACATTGACCAAGTCAACCGGGCCTCGACCGCTGCGAAAATCCATCAGAAAGCTTCAAAAATCGGCCCAGGGAACTTCTGCTGGGCGCGGCCGCGCTAAACTAGCGCAGGCGCGCTAGTGGCAGCAGTAAGTAGCGCGGGCGCGCTACTGTCTGTCATGGCAGCCCTGTTTCTTCGTTTTCAGCTCGTTCTCGCGTGCATGTCCTTCCTCGCTCCTAGTACCACTTCCGTAGGTGATCACGGTTGCATTTAGCATATGCAACAAGCCCTTTAAACCCCTAGATAGCTCTAGTGGACGAGTGTGTTCTCGTGAGGGTTTGTAGAAGATGTACCCACAAAATCCCAAGTCGCGATGAATCCACAATTCTCTATTCTTGCAAATAATGCAACAAAACCAACCTAAAATGATAGAAAATCACTTCATCACCTCAACTCGTGACCTGCACAGAAAAACACTAAAAACACATCAAAAGACACTAAACACTTAAGTACAACCAACCAATTTAAGTGGAAATGAAGGCCTATAAGTGTGTATAAATACCACTTATCACACCCCCAAACTTAAACTGATGCTTGTCCTCAAGCGTCAACGACACTAACAATAATACAATGCAATGCATGAATGCAACTACGTGATGAATGAGTGAACTATGAAGTAATTGCCTTGCCAATTTTTATACCTCAGACTGTGCTAATGTTCTCGAGTTTCATCTCTCTCGCTACCAAGTCAATTACTCTTCTATTTACAAGTGTGGAGTGCCAGTGTGTGCAAGCATGCTCTTTTATTGAGACAAGACAAAAACTACTACTCCCACAGAGTCCCAATCAAGAATCGTAAAAGTTTAAAACTATCACCCCGTCACTCAAGTCCAACTAAAAGCCAAGGTCCCAAAGAATGTCCACACCCTTCTATTTTATTCACTATAATTTATTTTTTTTTTATTATTGGTGATTAATTGCTCGGTCTAAGGTCAGAGCGCTTCGCAGTGTAAATGCGTTACGAACACCACAAGACTTCACACACCAATTATTCACTCTATTCTAGTGGTTTATTTAACCGTGCAATGGTTGAGATCCCTAAAGATTTATGCACTAGTACCCATGTAGCGAGCGTTGGGTCAACAATCCCAAACCACGAAGGCTTTAGGTTGTTAGGCACAAAGTCCCCTCAGACTTAATTACTCGAGTACTAATGAGCTCAACCTAGTTAATTCTACCACTTATTTTTTTGGTGAATTTATTTACTACTATTTTTTTTTTTTTTTTTTTTTAGAAAGGCATATCTACCCCTCAGTTCCCCCAAACTTAAGATTTACAGACCTAAGCTGAAGGGTGCTCAATTCAATCCTAGAATTCATGGAATTTCGTCTAAATCCTATCTCAAGAACATATGTGAATTACAATTTCCAACACAAGCAATTTTCAAGTACTAACCTAGCATTGCAATTGAAACTACTAATCAAGAACTACGCACATAACTCATCATAGGCAATTAGCTTGGCTTAACTTCATAATTCATGCAAATGCTCGTGATACTAACTACGACAATAAATAAAAAAATGAGAAAAATAAAAATAAAAAAAAAAAATGAGAAAACATAGAAAACATGAGAAAAATAAAATAAACGTGAACTACATGAACTAACTAACAAATGCAATAAAATATAATATATGCTCTTCCTTAGATTACCACCCCCAAACTTAAAATTTTCAATGTCCCCATTGAAAGTGATAAAAAGGCTAGAGCACCCACATACCTACTCGGAGTCCGAGTCCTCCCCCTCCTCTGCTGGAGGTGAATCAGGTGGAGGATACTGCATCCCTGCTCCGAATACTGGCCACTGAACTGTGACCCCCTGTGCCTGGAAAGCACTACCTAGAGCCTGTGTCAAGTCAAACGCAAACCTCTGGTGGATGTCATGCATGGTGTCCATCCGTCTCGCTAGTCGGCGATAATGAACATCTCCCATCGGTTCGGAGCTCCTCTCCATCTGAGAAGTACCAGCTCCAGAAGCTCTAGTCTGCTCCCTTCTCACAAATGCTGGACGTCCCCCTGGCATCTCATCATATATGTATCCTAGGCCTCGAGGGTGGGGAACTCCTCCTTCCCACTCTGTCATCCGACTGATCGCCGAATGATCAATAGGTGTTGCCGGCAACTGTAATTGCTCGTTGGCTGGCCAACGCACACCACTCGATCGACAGAGCTTCGTAACAATTGTGCCATATGGAATGGCACCAGTGGTTCCTCCCTGTAAGAACCTCAGAATCCCCTGATGAATAACATGTCCCAGATCAATATACTTGCCCGAGACAATCCCAAAGAGCAGAATAGCTCTATCCACTGTCACCTCATGCCCATGTGAAGATGGCATGATGTTAGCACAGATGAAGGCGTTCCACGCCTTCGCATACCGGTTCAACGCGGCTGCTGGAAACGAAACATGCGCCGGCAAAGGAGGTGCTGTCATCTTCCAAGTCGTGTCCGGCACACACATATCATACACCAACCGCTCAAGATCAACCGGATCATCATCAAACCGGCGTTTGGCACGCCCGATCCTCTCCACAACCCAATCTTCTTCATTACGGCGCTTGGCACGCCCCCCAATAATTCTACGGATCGCCTCCGCACTATAATCCACCCGGATTCCCCGCACCACCGTGAATCCATCTCGATTCTCTCAACAACCCAATCTTCTTCATTACGGCGCTTGGCACGCCCCCCAATCACTCTACGGATCGCCTCCGTACTATAATCCACCCGGATTCCCCGCACCACCGTGAATCCATCTCGATTCTCCTTGGCATTAGCATAAAACTCTCGAATAATAGCCAAGGGAACCGCCTCCGGAGCTTCGCAAAAAGACTCCCAGCCCCGTTCCTGAATCATGTTCAACAGCTCACCATCTTCCGCCGTGGGTAAGAATCCCCTCTCCTTAACTAACGACTTATTCATAAGCCGTTGAAACTCGGTTCGTGCACCATCGGAGGTGAACTCAACCTCACCCATCGAGGAAGAATCGCTAGATGTGGGGGCTTGGGTGCTTGGTCCTTGTGATCTACGGGCTCTTTTGGGTGCCATTGGTAGAGATTTAGAGTTGCAAGAGTTTTGTGTGTAGTGGGTTTGAGAGATTTGTAGGTGGTTGTGTGTATGGATGTGTATATATGATTAGGGTTTATAGAATTATAATGGGAATTGGAGATGGGTTTTGTGTTTATATAAGGATTGGAGAGCTGAGTTAGGGTTTTAGAGGATTTATTTCGGGCTAGGCATGCAAAATTAGGATTGTGGGCTTTTAAAAACGAAAACAAAATATTTTTGGGAGAAAAATCGATTTTCTGGGCAGTCAGTAGCGCGGCCGCGCTAAGTGTCGCGCTGGACACTTTAGCGCGCCCGCGCTGGACACTAGCGCGGGCGCGCTAGTGTCTGACATCCAGGGCTGATTTTTCTCGTTTTCTGTGTTTTTGAGGTTTACAATGGTACAATGTGGTTCCAATGCGTGGGTTGCCTCCCACGAAGCGCTTGTTTAACGTCGTTAGCTCGACGTGAAGTCCAGAATTAATCCGATTCCGATGAAGTATCCTGTGGAGGATACCTCGTTCCATAACCAAACGAATCCCAAGTAACATTTACATCTAGTGCCAGGAATGCTTCAGCAAGAGAGTCTGTTAATATATCAGCAAAGCGACCAATTCGTTCTTCCACCGCGTCAATACGCCTGATTATCCTTCGGTACTGTACTTCATTCAATGTTGAATCAGCAGGTGATTGAATTACAGATTGGCTACTCGCACTGCTAGAAAGTAGAGGACAAGTGTCTCCACATGCCTTAGGAATTGAGTTTGAGTGAGCTCTAATTCTGTGCCAGTTAGTCATCTGAATTTCCTGAGTGACTTCGACCGCTTCATCATTCTCTGATTCTTCCTCTTTTGGAATTTTCCACTTTAGGTCTCTGTGCTCAGCAGCAGCCAGGTTCTCTATCAGTTCGTAAGCATCATCGAAGCTTTTGCTCCACAAGTTTCCTCCAGCTGCCACGTCTAACTCTGCTCTACATTGACCATTAAGACCCCTGTAGAAATAATGAATTGCCATTCCAGGAGGCATGCCATCTTCATTGAGATTTTCGAGAATTTTCTTGAACCGGTCTCAAGCTAAACAAAGATATTCTCCCGAGAATTGAGAGAATTTACTTTCAGTGTTTTTGATAGCTGATACTTTAATTAGAGGGTAAAACCTGGTACAGAATATTTTCTCCAACTTGTTCCAGCTATTAGTAGTGCTTGCCGAAAGCGAGAGAAACCACGATCGTGCTACATCACGTAGCGTGAATGGAAAAAGTCTCAGCTTCACCAGATCCTTAGGTCCGATATTGAAATCCAATGCAATAATGAATTCCTCGAATTTCCTTAGATGCAGGTTTGGGTCCTCAAGAACAGACCCCCCAAATTGAATAGTATCCTGCAGCTTGAGAATAATTGATGGCGTAATTCGAATACCCCTGGTTGATATCGCTGGCTCAATTGTGTCAGCCTAATTATCATTGATTTTCAAACGAGAAAATTCATGTGACGCCTCACCAACTGCTGTCCTTGCATAATCCATTGTTTCAGAATCAGAAGAAGAAGATGAATCAATTGTTTTTTTACGAGCTTTAGAACGTGTTAGCATAAACGCGACTCAAGTACCTGAAATAAAGAAAAGAAGAAAAGTGAGAAGAGAATAGAATCCTAGTCAGTGAATTTTTTAATGCACACTGATGACAAGTACATAAACTAATTAATTAACACCGAGTCCCCGGCAGCGGCGCCAAAAACTTGTTCGCAAAAATCTACACGCAAGCGCACGTGATCATAAGTAATATATTTGTTCGTTCCCACAGAGACTGGTGAATTAAGAATACGCACCTATGCAACAATGTATGAGTAATTTTCACTGCCAAGACAATTAACAAGGATGGTTTCTTTTATACTAATGACTAAATTTACTAATCAAATTCAGAATAGGAAAACACATGGGATTCTAACTTCATTATCGAACTCATCTAGAATTGAAATTACTGATTAACATGCGACTGTTGATCCTAATCAGACAACACGAAAGTAATACATGCCAACTCTCGTTGCACACATATCATACCAATCAAAATCCGCAATTAAGACAGAAATCTCATGAATAAGCACGGCTCATGCAAAGAAATCAACGTACGTCGCAAGATCAAGTAATTAATATTCGTTACTAGACTACATCGATAAATCCATTAGAACCCCATGAAGGCGGTTAGTTCATAATCGAACTAATCGACATCATGGGTTCTAATGAAAACATGATAAATAAACTACGAGAATTAAGCGGAATAAAAGTGCTTGAATTAATAATAAAGAACACAACGTTACAGAATTGATGTTCACGATCTCGCTCGAAACTGTCACTTCCTCGCGAAGAACGATCCAATACAAACTGATAATGTGCTTGAATGATTAAAACTAACTTACGATATTGTTCTCTACTAAACTACTTCTACGAGGCTAGGGTTTTACACACGAGAAATTAAATTACATTGACCAAGTCAACCGGGCCTCGACCGCTGCGAAAATCCGTCAGAAAAGTTCCAAAAATCGGCCCGGGGCACTTCTGCTGGGCGCGGCCGCGCTAAACTAGCGCAGGCGCGCTAGTGACAGCAGAAGGTAGCGCGGGCGCGCTAACAAGTAGCGCGGGCGCGCTACTGTCTGTCATGGTGGCCCTGTTTCTTCGTTTCTCGCTCGTTCTCGCGTGCATGTCCTTCCTCGCTCTAGTACCACTTCCGTAGGTGATCACGGTTGCATTTAGCATATGCAACAAGCCCTTTAAACCCCTAGATAGCTCTAGTGGACGAGTGTGCTCTCGTGAGGGTTTGTAGAAGATATACCCACAAAATCCCAAGTCGTGATGAATCCGTAATTCTCTATTCTTGCGAATAATGCACCAAAACCAACCTAAAATGATAGAAAATCACTTCATCACCTCAACTCGTGACCTGCACAGAAAAACAATAAAAACACATCAAAAGACACTAAACACTTAAGTACAACCAACCAATTTAAGTGGAAATGAAGGCCTATAAGTGCGTATAAATACCACTTATCAAGTTTCTTTTGATATTTTTCACATAAATGGGTCCCTATGGATATATGAATTTGGTCACGATCATATTTAGGGCAGTCGAGACTGAATCGGAGCAGATATAATGAAGTTCGATTTTTTGACGAATTCTTAAAGGGGTTAGTACACGGGAATTTAATGAAAATTTCACCGGGAAGTTTCTTTTGATGTTTCGCATAAATGGGTTTCTATGGATATATGAATTTGGTCATGACCATATTTGGGGCAGTCGGGACTGAATCGTAGCAGATATAATGAAATTTGAGTTTTTGACGAATTCTCAAAGGGGGTTAGTACACCGGAATTTCTTGAAAATATCACCGGGTAAATATTTTTGATATTTTCACATAAATGAGTTCCTATGGATATATGAATTCAGTCCGACCATATTTGGGGCAGTCGGGACTGAATCGTAGCTGATATAATGAAGTTCGAGTTTTTAACGAATTCTCAAAGGGGTTAGTACACAGGAATTTTTTTGAAAATATCCCTTGGCAGTTTCTTGCGATATTTCCACATAAATAGGTCCCTATGCATATATGAATTTGGTCACGACCATATTTGGGGCATTCGGGACTGAATCGGAGCAGATATAATGAAGTTCGATTTTTTGACGAATTCTCAAAGGGGTTAGTACACGGGAATTTCTTGAAAATATCCCCAGGAAGATTCTTTTGATATTTTCACATAAATGGGTTCCTATGGATATATAAATTTGGTCAAGACCATATTTGGGGCAGTCGGGACTGAATCGGAGCAGATATAATGAAGTTCGATTTTTTGACGAATTCTCAAAGGTGTTAGTACACGGAAATTTCTTGAAAATATCCCTGGGCGGTTTCATTTGATATTTCCACAAAAATAGGTCTCTATGGATATATGAATTTCGTCACGACCATATTGGGGGTAGTCGGGACTGAATCGGAGCAGATATAATGAAGTTCGAGTTTTCGACGAATTCTCAAAGGGGTTAGTACACGGGAATTTTATGAATATTTCACCGGGAAGTTTCTTTTGATATTTTCACATAAATGGGTCCCTATGGATATATGAATTTGGTCACGATCATATTTGGGGCAGTCGAGAATAAATCGGAGCAGATATAATGAAGTTCGATTTTTTGACGAATTCTCAAAGGAGATAGTACACGGGAATTTAATGAAAATTTCACCGGAAAGTTTCTTTTGATATTTTCGCATAAATAGGTCCCTATGGATATATGAATTTGGTCATGACCATATTTGGGGAAGTCGGGAATGAATCGGAGTAGATATAATGAAATTCGAGTTTTTGACGAATTCTCAAAGGGGGTACACGGGAATTTCATGAAAATTTTACCGGGAATTTTTTTTTTGATATTTTCACATAAATGGGTCCCTATGGATATATGAATTTGGTAATGACCATATTTGGGGCAGTCGGGACTGAATCGTAGCAGATATAATGAAGTTCGAGTTTTTGACGAATTCTCAAAGGGGTTAGTACACGGGAATTTCTTGAAAATATCTCTGGGCAGTTTCTTTTGATATTTCCACATAAATAGGTCCCTATGGATATATGAATTTGGTCACGACCATATTTGGGGCAGTCGGGACTGAATCGGAGCAGATATAATGAAGTTCGAGTTTTCGACGAATTCTAAAAGGGGTTAGTACAAGGGAATTTCATGAAAATTTCAGCGGGAAGTTTCTTTTGATATTTTCACATAAATGGGTCCCTATGGATATATGAATTTGGTCACGACCATATTTGGGGCAGTCGGGACTGAATCAGAGCAGATATAATGAAGTTCGAGTTTTTGACGAATTCTCAAAAGGTTAGTACACGGGAATTTCATGAAAATTTCACCGGGAAGTTTCTTTTGATATTTTCACATAAATGGGTCCATATGGATATATGAATTTGGTCACGACCATATTGGGGGCAGTCGGGACTGAATCGGAGTAGATATAATGAAGTTCGATTTTTCGACGAATTCTCAAAGGGGTTGGTACACGGGAATCTTATGAATATTTCATCGGAAAGTTTCTTTTGATATTTTCACATAAATGGGTCCCTATGGATATATGAATTTGGTCACGATCATATTTGGGGCAGTCGAGACTGAATTGGAGCAGATATAATGAAGTTCGATTTTTTGACGAATTCTCAAAGGGGTTAGTACACGGGAATTTAATGAAAATTTCACCGGGAAGTTTCTTTTGATATTTTCGCTTAAATGGGTCCCTATGGATATATGAATTTGGTCATGACCATATTTGGGGCAGTCGGGACTGAATCGTAGCAGATATAATGAAGTTCGAGTTTTTGACGAATTCTCAAAGGCGTTAGTACACTGGAATTTCTTCAAAATATCACCGGGCAAATATTTTTGATATTTTCACATAAATGAGTTCCTATGGATATATGAATTTAGTCCGACAATATTTGGGGCAGTCGGGACTGAATCGTAGCTGATATAATGAAGTTCGAGTTTTTAACGAATTCTCAAAGGGGTTAGTACACCGGAATTTCATGAAAATTTCACCGGGAAGTTTATTTTGATATTTTCACATAAATGGGTCCCTATGGATATATGAATTTGGTCACGATCATATTTGGGGCAGTCGAGAATGAATCGGAGCAGATATAATGATGTTCGATTTTTTGACGAATTCTCAAAGGGGATAGTACACGGGAATTTAATGAAAATTTCACCGGAAAGTTTCTTTTAATATTTTCGCATAAATAGGTCCCTATGGATATATGAATTTGGTCATGACCATATTTGGGGAAGTCGGGAATGAATCGGAGTAGATATAATGAAATTCGAGTTTTTGACGAATTCTCAAAGGGGGTACACGGGAATTTCATGAAAATTTTACCGGGAATTTTTTTTTTGATATTTTCACATAAATGGGTCCCTATGGATATATGAATTTGGTAATGACCATATTTGGGGCAGTCGGGACTGAATCGTAGCAGATATAATGAAGTTCGAGTTTTTAACGAATTCTCAAAGGGGTTAGTACACAGGAATTTCTTGAAAATATCTCTGGGCAGTTTCTTTTGATATTTCCACATAAATAGGCCCCTATGGATATATGAATTTGGTCACGACCATATTTGGGGCAGTCGGGACTGAATCGGAGCAGATATAATGAAGTTCGAGTTTTCGACGAATTCTAAAAGGGGTTAGTACAAGGGAATTTCATGAAAATTTCACCGGGAAGTTTCTTTTGATATTTTCACATAAATGGGTCCTTATGGATATATGAATTTGGTCACGACCATATTTGGGGCTGTCGGGACTGAATCAGAGCAGATATAATGAAGTTCGAGTTTTTGACGAATTCTCAAAAGGTTAGTACACGGGAATTTCATGAAAATTTCACCGGGAAGTTTCTTTTGATATTTTCACATAAATGGGTCCCTATGGATATATGAATTTGGTCACGACCATATTGGGGGCAGTCGGGACTGAATCGGAGTAGATATAATGAAGTTCGAGTTTTCGACGAATTCTCAAAGGGGTTGGTACACGGGAATGTTATGAATATTTCATCGGAAAGTTTCTTTTGATATTTTCACATAAATGGGTCCCTATGGATATATGAATTTGGTCACGATCATATTTGGGGCAGTCGAGACTGAATCGGAGCAGATATAATGAAGTTCGATTTTTTGACGAATTCTCAAAGGGGGTTAGTACACGGGAATTTAATGAAAATTTCACCGGGAAGTTTCTTTTGATATTTTCGCAAAAATGGGTCCCTATGGATATATGAATTTGGTCATGACCATATTTGGGGCAGTCGGGACTGAATCGTAGCAGATATAATGAAGTTTTAGTTTTTGACGAATTCTCAAAGGGGTTAGTACACTGGAATTTCTTCAAAATATCATCGGGCAAATATTTTTGATATTTTCACATAAATGAGTTCCTATGGATATATGAATTTAGTCCGACAATATTTGGGGCAGTCGGGACTGAATCGTAGCTGATATAATGAAGTTCGAGTTTTTAACGAATTCTCAAAGGGGTTAGTACACAGGAATTTCTTGAAAATATCTCTGGGCAGTTTCTTTTGATATTTCCACATAAATAGGCCCCTATGGATATATGAATTTGGTCACGACCATATTTGGGGCAGTCGGGACTGAATCGGAGCAGATATAATGAAGTTCGAGTTTTCGACGAATTCTAAAAGGGGTTAGTACAAGGGAATTTCATGAAAATTTCACCGGGAAGTTTCTTTTGATATTTTCACATAAATGGGTCCTTATGGATATATGAATTTGGTCACGACCATATTTGGGGCTGTCGGGACTGAATCAGAGCAGATATAATGAAGTTCGAGTTTTTGACGAATTCTCAAAAGGTTAGTACACGGGAATTTCATGAAAATTTCACCGGGAAGTTTCTTTTGATATTTTCACATAAATGGGTCCCTATGGATATATGAATTTGGTCACAACCATATTGGGGGCAGTCGGGACTGAATCGGAGTAGATATAATGAAGTTCGAGTTTTCGACGAATTCTCAAAGGGGTTGGTACACGGGAATGTTATGAATATTTCATCGGAAAGTTTCTTTTGATATTTTCACATAAATGGGTCCCTATGGATATATGAATTTGGTCACGATCATATTTGGGGCAGTCGAGACTGAATCGGAGCAGATATAATGAAGTTCGATTTTTTGACGAATTCTCAAAGGGGGTTAGTACACGGGAATTTAATGAAAATTTCACCGGGAAGTTTCTTTTGATATTTTCGCAAAAATGGGTCCCTATGGATATATGAATTTGGTCATGACCATATTTGGGGCAGTCGGGACTGAATCGTAGCAGATATAATGAAGTTTTAGTTTTTGACGAATTCTCAAAGGGGTTAGTACACTGGAATTTCTTCAAAATATCATCGGGCAAATATTTTTGATATTTTCACATAAATGAGTTCCTATGGATATATGAATTTAGTCCGACAATATTTGGGGCAGTCGGGACCGAATCGTAGCTGATATAATGAAGTTCGAGTTTTTAACGAATTCTCAAAGGGGGTTAGTACACCGGAATTTCATGAAAATTTCACCGGGAAGTTTCTTTTGATATTTTCACATAAATGGGTCCCTATGGATATATGAATTTGGTCACGACCATATTTGGGGCAGTCGGGACTAAATCAGAGCAGATATAATGAAGTTCGAGTTTTTGACGAATTCTCAAAAGGTTAGTACACGGGAATTTCATGAAAATTTCACCGGGAAGTTTCTTTTGATATTTTCACATAAATGGGTCCCTATGAATATATGAATTTTGTCATGACCATATTTGAGGCAGTCGGGACTGAATCGTAGCAGATATAATGAAGTTCGAGTTTTTGACGAATTCTCAAAGGGTTAGTACACGGGAATTTCTTGAAAATATCCCTGGGCAGTTTCTTTTGATATTTCCACATAAATAGGTCCCTATGAATATATTAATTTAGTCCGACCATATTTGGGGCAGTCGGGACTGAATCGGAGCAGATATAATGAAGTTCAATTTTTTGACGAATTCTCAAAGGGGTTAGTACACGGGAATTTCTTGAAAATATCCCTGAGCAGTTTCTTTTGATATTTCCACATAAATAGGTCCCTATGGATATATGAATTTGGTCACGACCATATTGGGGGCAGTCGGGACTGAATCGGAGTAGATATAATGAAGTTCGAGTTTTCGACGAATTCTCAAAGGGGTTGGTACACGGGAATCTTATGAATATTTCACCGGGAAGTTTCTTTTGCTATTTTCACATAAATGGGTCCCTATGGATATATGAATTTGGTCACGATCATATTTGGGGCAGTCGAGACTGAATCGGAGCAGATATAATGAAGTTCGATTTTTTGACGAATTCTCAAAGGGGTTAAGTACACGGGAATTTAATGAAAATTTCACCGGGAAGTTTCTTTTGATATTTTCGCATAAATGGGTCCCTATGGATATATGAATTTGGTCATGACCATATTTGGGGCAGTCGGGACTGAATCGTAGTAGATATAATGAAGTTTGAGTTTTTGACGAATTCTCAAAGGGGTTAGTACACCGGAATTTCTTGAAAATATCCCTTGGCAGTTTCTTTCGATATTTCCACATAAATAGGTCCCTATGCATATATGAATTTGGTCACCACCATATTTGGGGCATTCGGGACTGAATCGGAGCAGATATAATGAAGTTCGATTTTTTGACGAATTCTCAAAGGGGTTAGTACACGGGAATTTCTTGAAAATATCCCCAGGAAGATTCTTTTGATATTTTCACATAAATGGGTTCCTATGGATATATTAATTTGGTCAAGACCATATTTGGGGCAGTCGGGACTGAATCGGAGCAGATATAATGAAGTTCGATTTTTTGACGAATTCTCAAAGGTGTTAGTACACGGAAATTTCTTGAAAATATCCCTGGGCGGTTTCTTTTGATATTTCCACAAAAATAGGTCTCTATGGATATATGAATTTGGTCACGACCATATTGGGGGTAGTCGGGACTGAATCGGAGCAGATATAATGAAGTTCGAGTTTTCGACGAATTCTCAAAGGGTACACGGGAATTTTATGAATATTTCACCGAGAAGTTTCTTTTGATATTTTCACATAAATGGGTCCCTATGGATATATGAATTTGGTCACGATCATATTTGGGGCAGTCGAGAATAAATCGGAGCAGATATAATGAAGTTCGATTTTTTGACGAATTCTCAAAGGGGATAGTACACGGGGATTTAATGAAAATTTCACCGGAAAGTTTCTTTTGATATTTTCGCATAAATAGGTCCCTATGGATATATGAATTTGGTCATGACCATATTTGGGGAAGTCGAGAATGAATCGGAGTAGATATAATGAAATTCGAGTTTTTGACGAATTCTCAAAGGGGGTACACGGGAATTTCATGAAACTTTTACCGGGAAATTTTTTTTTGATATTTTCACATAAATGGGTCCCTATGGATATATGAATTTGGTAATGACCATATTTGGGGCAGTCGGGACTGAATCGTAGCAGATATAATGAAGTTCGAGTTTTTGACGAATTCTCAAAGGGGTTAGTACACGGGAATTTCTTGAAAATATCTCTGGGCAGTTTCTTTTGATATTTCCACATAAATAGGTCCCTATGGATATATGAATTTGGTCACGACAATATTTGGGGCAGTCGGGACTGAATCGGAGCAGATATAATGAAGTTCGAGTTTTTGACGAATTCTCAAAAGGTTAGTACACGGGAATTTCATGAAAATTTCACCGGGAAGTTTCTTTTGATATTTTCACATAAATGGGTCCATATGGATATATGAATTTGGTCACGACCATATTGGGGGCAGTCGGGACTGAATCGGAGTAGATATAATGAAGTTCGAGTTTTCGACGAATTCTCAAAGGGGTTGGTACACGGGAATCTTATGAATATTTCATTGGAAAGTTTCTTTTGATATTTTCACATAAATGGGTCCCTATGGATATATGAATTTGGTCACGATCATATTTGGGGCAGTCGAGACTGAATCGGAGCAGATATAATGAAGTTCGATTTTTTGACGAATTCTCAAAGGGGTTAGTACACGGGAATTTAATGAAAATTTTACCGGAAAGTTTCTTTTGATATTTTCGCATAAATAGGTCCCTATGGATATATGAATTTGGTCATGACCATATTTGGGGAAGTCGGGAATGAATCGGAGTAGATATAATGAAATTCGAGTTTTTGACGAATTCTCAAAGGGGGTACACGGGAATTTCATGAAAATTTTACCGGGAAATTTTTTTTTGATATTTTCACATAAATGAGTCCCTATGGATATATGAATTTGGTAATGACCATATTTGGGGCAGTCGGGACTGAATCGTAGCAGATATAATGAAGTTCGAGTTTTTGACGAATTCTCAAAGGGGTTAGTACACGGGAATTTCTTGAAAATATCTCTGGGCAGTTTCTTTTGATATTTCCACATAAATAGGTCCCTATGGATATATGAATTTGGTCACGACCATATTTGGGGCAGTCGGGACTGAATCGGAGCAGATATAATGAAGTTCGAGTTTTCGACGAATTCTAAAAGGGGTTAGTACAAGGGAATTTCATGAAAATTTCACCGGGAAGTTTCTTTTGATATTTTCACATAAATGGGTCCCTATGGATATATGAATTTGGTCACGACCATATTTGGGGCAGTCGGGACTGAATCAGAGCAGATATAATGAAGTTCGAGTTTTTGACGAATTCTCAAAAGGTTAGTACACGGGAATTTCATGAAAATTTCACCGGGAAGTTTCTTTTGATATTTTCACATAAATGGGTCCATATGGATATATGAATTTGGTCACGACCATATTGGGGGCAGTCGGGACTGAATCGGAGTAGATATAATGAAGTTCGAGATTTCGACGAATTCTCAAAGGGTTGGTACACGGGAATCTTATGAATATTTCATCGGAAAGTTTCTTTTGATATTTTCACATAAATGGGTCCCTATGGATATATGAATTTGGTCACGATCATATTTGGGGCAGTCGAGACTGAATCGGAGCAGATATAATGAAGTTCGATTTTTTGACGAATTCTCAAAGGGGTTAGTACACGGGAATTTAATAAAAATTTCACCGGGAAGTTTCTTTTGATATTTTCGCTTAAATGGGTCCCTATGGATATATGAATTTGGTCATGACCATATTTGGGGCAGTCGGGACTGAATCGTAGCAGATATAATGAAGTTCGAGTTTTTGACGAATTCTCAAAGGGGTTAGTACACTGGAATTTCTTCAAAATATCACCGGGCAAATATTTTTGATATTTTCACATAAATAGATCCCTATGGATATATGAATTTCGTCACGACCATATTTGGGGCAGTCGCGACTGAATCGGAGCAGATATAATGAAGTTCGAGTTTTCGACGAATTCTCAAAGGGGTTAGTACACGGGAATTTCATGAAAATTTCACCGGGAAGTTTCTTTTGATATTTTCACATAAATGGGTCCCTATGGATATATGAATTTGGTCACGACCAAATTTGGGGCAGTCGGGACTGAATCGGAGCAGATATAATGAAATTCGATTTTTTGACGAATTCTCAAAGGGGTTAGTACACAGGAATTTAATGAAAATTTCACCGGGAAGTTTCTTTTAATATTTTCGCATAAATGGGTCCCTATGGATATATGAATTTGGTCATGACCATATTTTGGGCAGTCGGGACTGAATCGTAGCAGATATAATGAAGTTCGAGTTTTTGACGAATTCTCAAATGGGTTAGTACACGGGAATTTCTTGAAAATATCCCTGGGCAGTTTCTTTTGATATTTCCACATAAATGGGTCCCTATGGATATATGAATTTGGTCATGACCATATTTGGGGCAGTCGAGACTGAATCGTAGCAGATATAATGAAATTCGAGTTTTTGACGAATTCTGAAAGGGGTTAGTACACGGAAATTTCTTGAAAATATCATCGGGCAAATATTTTTGATATTTTCATATAAATGAGTTCCTATGGATATATGAATTTAGTTCGACCATATTTGGGGCAGTCGGGACTGAATCGTAGCTGATATAATGAAGTTCGAGTTTTTAACGAATTCTCAAAGGGGTTAGTACACGGGAATTTCTTGAAAATATCCTTGGGCAGTTTCTTTTGATATTTCCACATAAATAGGTCCCTATGGATATATGAATTTGGTCACGACCATATTTGGGGTAGTCGAGACTGAATCGGAGCAGATATAATGAAGTTCGAGTTTTCGACGAATTCTCAAAGGGGTTAGTACACGGGAATTTCCTGAAAATTTCACCCGTAAGTTTCTTTTGATATTTTCAGATAAATGGGTCCCTATGGATATATGAATTTGGTCATGACCATATTTGGGGCAGTCGAGACTGAATCGTAGCAGCTATAATGAAATTCGAGTTTTTGACGAATTCTCAAAGGGGTTAGTACACGGAAATTTCTTGAAAATATCACCGGGCAAATATTTTAGATATTTTCACATAAATGAGTTCCTATGGATATATGAATTTAGTCCGACCATATTTGGGGCAGTCAGGACTGAATCGTAGCTGATATAATGGAGTTCGAGTTTTTAACGAATTCTCAAAGGGTTTAGTACACGGGAATTTCTTGAAAATATCCCTGGGAAGTTTTTTTTTGATATTTCCACATAAATAGGTCCCTATGGATATATGAATTTGGTCACGACCATATTTGGGGCAGTCGAGACTGAATCGGATCAGATATAATGAAGTTCGAGTTTTCGACGAATTCTCAAAGGGGTTAGTACACGGGAATTTCATGAAAATTTCACCGGGAAGTTTCTTTTGATATTTTCACATAAATGGGTAACTATGGATATATGAATTTGGTCACGACCAAATTTGGGGCAGTCGGGACTGAATCGGAGCAGATATAATGAAATTCGATTTTTTGACGAATTCTCAAAGGGGTTAGTACACAGGAATTTAATGAAAATTTCACCGGGAAGTTTCTTTTAATATTTTCGCATAAATGGGTCCCTATGGATATATGAATTTGGTCATGACCATATTTGGGGCAGTCGGGACTGAATCGTAGCAGATATAATGAAGTTCGAGTTTTTGACGAATTCTCAAATGGGTTAGTACACGGGAATTTCTTGAAAATATCCCTGGGCAGTTTCTTTTGATATTTCCACATAAATAGGTCCCTATGGATATATGAATTTGGTCACGACCATATTTGGGGCAGTCGGGACTGAATCGGAGCAGATATAATGAAGTTCGAGTTTTCGACGAATTCTCAAAGGGTTACACAGGAATTTCATGAAAATTTCAACGGGAAGTTTCTTTTGATATTTTCACATAAATGGGTCCCTATGGATATATGAATTTGGTCACGACCATATTTGGGGCAGTCAGGACTGAATCAGAGCAGATATAATGAAGTTCGAGTTTTTGACGAATTCTCAAAAGGGTTAGTACACGGGAATATCATGAAAATTTCACCGGGAAGTTTCTTTTGATATTTTCACATAAATGGGTCCCTATGGATATATGAATTTTGTCATGACCATATTTGAGGCAGTAGGGACTAAATCGTAGCAGATATAATGAAGTTCGAGTTTTTGACGAATTCTCAAAGGGGTTAGTACACGGGAATTTCTTGAAAATATCACCGGGCAAATATTTTTGATATTTTCACATAAATGAGTTCCTATGGATATATGAATTTAGTTCGACCATATTTGGGGCCGTCGGGACTGAATCGTAGCTGATATAATGGAGTTCGAGTTTTTAACGAATTCTCAAAGGGGTTAGTACACGGGAATTTCTTGAAAATATCCCTGGGAAGTTTTTTTTGATATTTCCACATAAATAGGTCCCTATGGATATATGAATTTGGTCACGACCATATTTGGGGCAGTCGAGACTGAATCGGAGCAGATATAATGAAGTTCGAGTTTTCGACGAATTCTCAAAGGGGTTAGTACACGGGAATTTCATGAAAATTTCACCGGGAAGTTTCTTTTGATATTTTCACATAAATGGGTCCCTATGGATATATGAATTTGGTCACGACCAAATTTGGGGCAGTCGGGACTGAATCGGAGCAGATATAATGAAATTCGATTTTTTGACGAATTCTCAAAGCGGTTAGTACACAGGAATTTAATGAAAATTTCACCGGGAAGTTTCTTTTCATATTTTCGCATAAATGGGTCCCTATGGATATATGAATTTGGTCATGACCATATTTGGGGCAGTCGGGACTGAATCGTAGCAGATATAATGAAGTTCGAGTTTTTGACGAATTCTGAAATGGGTTAGTACACGGGAATTTCTTGAAAATATCCCTGGGCAGTTTCTTTTGATATTTCCACATAAATAGGTCCCTATGGATATATGAATTTGGTCACGACCATATTTGGGGCAGTCGTTACTGAATCGGAGCAGATATAATGAAGTTCGAGTTTTCGACGAATTCTCAAAGGGGTTAGTACACAGGAATTTCATGAAAATTTCTACGGGAAGTTTCTTTTGATATTTTCACATAAATGGGTCCCTATGGATATATGAATTTGGTCACGACCAAATTTGGGGCAGTCGAGACTGAATCGGAGCAGATATAATGAAGTTCGAGTTTTTGACGAAATTCTCAAAGGGTTAGTACACGGGAATTTCATGAAAATTTCACCGAGAAGTTTCTTTTGATATTTTCACATAAATGGGTCCCTATGGATATATGAATTTGGTCATGACCATATTTGGGGCAGTCGGACTGAAATCGTAGCAGATATAATGAAATTCGAGTTTTGTGACGAATTCTCAAAGGGGTTAGTACACGGAATGTT
>NC_030386.2:280826-285826 GCF_001625215.2 Daucus carota subsp. sativus | reverse complement strand
CCTAAACCCTAAACCCTAAACCCTAAACCCTAAACCCTAAACCCTAAACCCTAAACCCTAAACCCTAAACCCTAAACCCTAAACCCTAAACCCTAAACCCTAAACCCTAAACCCTAAACCCTAAACCCTAAACCCTAAACCCTAAACCCTAAACCCTAAACCCTAAACCCTAAACCCTAAACCCTAAACCCTAAACCCTAAACCCTAAACCCTAAACCCTAAACCCTAAACCCTAAACCCTAAACCCTAAACCCTAAACCCTAAACCCTAAACCCTAAACCCTAAACCCTAAACCCTAAACCCTAAACCCTAAACCCTAAACCCTAAACCCTAAACCCTAAACCCTAAACCCTAAACCCTAAACCCTAAACCCTAAACCCTAAACCCTAAACCCTAAACCCTAAACCCTAAACCCTAAACCCTAAACCCTAAACCCTAAACCCTAAACCCTAAACCCTAAACCCTAAACCCTAAACCCTAAACCCTAAACCCTAAACCCTAAACCCTAAACCCTAAACCCTAAACCCTAAACCCTAAACCCTAAACCCTAAACCCTAAACCCTAAACCCTAAACCCTAAACCCTAAACCCTAAACCCTAAACCCTAAACCCTAAACCCTAAACCCTAAACCCTAAACCCTAAACCCTAAACCCTAAACCCTAAACCCTAAACCCTAAACCCTAAACCCTAAACCCTAAACCCTAAACCCTAAACCCTAAACCCTAAACCCTAAACCCTAAACCCTAAACCCTAAACCCTAAACCCTAAACCCTAAACCCTAAACCCTAAACCCTAAACCCTAAACCCTAAACCCTAAACCCTAAACCCTAAACCCTAAACCCTAAACCCTAAACCCTAAACCCTAAACCCTAAACCCTAAACCCTAAACCCTAAACCCTAAACCCTAAACCCTAAACCCTAAACCCTAAACCCTAAACCCTAAACCCTAAACCCTAAACCCTAAACCCTAAACCCTAAACCCTAAACCCTAAACCCTAAACCCTAAACCCTAAACCCTAAACCCTAAACCCTAAACCCTAAACCCTAAACCCTAAACCCTAAACCCTAAACCCTAAACCCTAAACCCTAAACCCTAAACCCTAAACCCTAAACCCTAAACCCTAAACCCTAAACCCTAAACCCTAAACCCTAAACCCTAAACCCTAAACCCTAAACCCTAAACCCTAAACCCTAAACCCTAAACCCTAAACCCTAAACCCTAAACCCTAAACCCTAAACCCTAAACCCTAAACCCTAAACCCTAAACCCTAAACCCTAAACCCTAAACCCTAAACCCTAAACCCTAAACCCTAAACCCTAAACCCTAAACCCTAAACCCTAAACCCTAAACCCTAAACCCTAAACCCTAAACCCTAAACCCTAAACCCTAAACCCTAAACCCTAAACCCTAAACCCTAAACCCTAAACCCTAAACCCTAAACCCTAAACCCTAAACCCTAAACCCTAAACCCTAAACCCTAAACCCTAAACCCTAAACCCTAAACCCTAAACCCTAAACCCTAAACCCTAAACCCTAAACCCTAAACCCTAAACCCTAAACCCTAAACCCTAAACCCTAAACCCTAAACCCTAAACCCTAAACCCTAAACCCTAAACCCTAAACCCTAAACCCTAAACCCTAAACCCTAAACCCTAAACCCTAAACCCTAAACCCTAAACCCTAAACCCTAAACCCTAAACCCTAAACCCTAAACCCTAAACCCTAAACCCTAAACCCTAAACCCTAAACCCTAAACCCTAAACCCTAAACCCTAAACCCTAAACCCTAAACCCTAAACCCTAAACCCTAAACCCTAAACCCTAAACCCTAAACCCTAAACCCTAAACCCTAAACCCTAAACCCTAAACCCTAAACCCTAAACCCTAAACCCTAAACCCTAAACCCTAAACCCTAAACCCTAAACCCTAAACCCTAAACCCTAAACCCTAAACCCTAAACCCTAAACCCTAAACCCTAAACCCTAAACCCTAAACCCTAAACCCTAAACCCTAAACCCTAAACCCTAAACCCTAAACCCTAAACCCTAAACCCTAAACCCTAAACCCTAAACCCTAAACCCTAAACCCTAAACCCTAAACCCTAAACCCTAAACCCTAAACCCTAAACCCTAAACCCTAAACCCTAAACCCTAAACCCTAAACCCTAAACCCTAAACCCTAAACCCTAAACCCTAAACCCTAAACCCTAAACCCTAAACCCTAAACCCTAAACCCTAAACCCTAAACCCTAAACCCTAAACCCTAAACCCTAAACCCTAAACCCTAAACCCTAAACCCTAAACCCTAAACCCTAAACCCTAAACCCTAAACCCTAAACCCTAAACCCTAAACCCTAAACCCTAAACCCTAAACCCTAAACCCTAAACCCTAAACCCTAAACCCTAAACCCTAAACCCTAAACCCTAAACCCTAAACCCTAAACCCTAAACCCTAAACCCTAAACCCTAAACCCTAAACCCTAAACCCTAAACCCTAAACCCTAAACCCTAAACCCTAAACCCTAAACCCTAAACCCTAAACCCTAAACCCTAAACCCTAAACCCTAAACCCTAAACCCTAAACCCTAAACCCTAAACCCTAAACCCTAAACCCTAAACCCTAAACCCTAAACCCTAAACCCTAAACCCTAAACCCTAAACCCTAAACCCTAAACCCTAAACCCTAAACCCTAAACCCTAAACCCTAAACCCTAAACCCTAAACCCTAAACCCTAAACCCTAAACCCTAAACCCTAAACCCTAAACCCTAAACCCTAAACCCTAAACCCTAAACCCTAAACCCTAAACCCTAAACCCTAAACCCTAAACCCTAAACCCTAAACCCTAAACCCTAAACCCTAAACCCTAAACCCTAAACCCTAAACCCTAAACCCTAAACCCTAAACCCTAAACCCTAAACCCTAAACCCTAAACCCTAAACCCTAAACCCTAAACCCTAAACCCTAAACCCTAAACCCTAAACCCTAAACCCTAAACCCTAAACCCTAAACCCTAAACCCTAAACCCTAAACCCTAAACCCTAAACCCTAAACCCTAAACCCTAAACCCTAAACCCTAAACCCTAAACCCTAAACCCTAAACCCTAAACCCTAAACCCTAAACCCTAAACCCTAAACCCTAAACCCTAAACCCTAAACCCTAAACCCTAAACCCTAAACCCTAAACCCTAAACCCTAAACCCTAAACCCTAAACCCTAAACCCTAAACCCTAAACCCTAAACCCTAAACCCTAAACCCTAAACCCTAAACCCTAAACCCTAAACCCTAAACCCTAAACCCTAAACCCTAAACCCTAAACCCTAAACCCTAAACCCTAAACCCTAAACCCTAAACCCTAAACCCTAAACCCTAAACCCTAAACCCTAAACCCTAAACCCTAAACCCTAAACCCTAAACCCTAAACCCTAAACCCTAAACCCTAAACCCTAAACCCTAAACCCTAAACCCTAAACCCTAAACCCTAAACCCTAAACCCTAAACCCTAAACCCTAAACCCTAAACCCTAAACCCTAAACCCTAAACCCTAAACCCTAAACCCTAAACCCTAAACCCTAAACCCTAAACCCTAAACCCTAAACCCTAAACCCTAAACCCTAAACCCTAAACCCTAAACCCTAAACCCTAAACCCTAAACCCTAAACCCTAAACCCTAAACCCTAAACCCTAAACCCTAAACCCTAAACCCTAAACCCTAAACCCTAAACCCTAAACCCTAAACCCTAAACCCTAAACCCTAAACCCTAAACCCTAAACCCTAAACCCTAAACCCTAAACCCTAAACCCTAAACCCTAAACCCTAAACCCTAAACCCTAAACCCTAAACCCTAAACCCTAAACCCTAAACCCTAAACCCTAAACCCTAAACCCTAAACCCTAAACCCTAAACCCTAAACCCTAAACCCTAAACCCTAAACCCTAAACCCTAAACCCTAAACCCTAAACCCTAAACCCTAAACCCTAAACCCTAAACCCTAAACCCTAAACCCTAAACCCTAAACCCTAAACCCTAAACCCTAAACCCTAAACCCTAAACCCTAAACCCTAAACCCTAAACCCTAAACCCTAAACCCTAAACCCTAAACCCTAAACCCTAAACCCTAAACCCTAAACCCTAAACCCTAAACCCTAAACCCTAAACCCTAAACCCTAAACCCTAAACCCTAAACCCTAAACCCTAAACCCTAAACCCTAAACCCTAAACCCTAAACCCTAAACCCTAAACCCTAAACCCTAAACCCTAAACCCTAAACCCTAAACCCTAAACCCTAAACCCTAAACCCTAAACCCTAAACCCTAAACCCTAAACCCTAAACCCTAAACCCTAAACCCTAAACCCTAAACCCTAAACCCTAAACCCTAAACCCTAAACCCTAAACCCTAAACCCTAAACCCTAAACCCTAAACCCTAAACCCTAAACCCTAAACCCTAAACCCTAAACCCTAAACCCTAAACCCTAAACCCTAAACCCTAAACCCTAAACCCTAAACCCTAAACCCTAAACCCTAAACCCTAAACCCTAAACCCTAAACCCTAAACCCTAAACCCTAAACCCTAAACCCTAAACCCTAAACCCTAAACCCTAAACCCTAAACCCTAAACCCTAAACCCTAAACCCTAAACCCTAAACCCTAAACCCTAAACCCTAAACCCTAAACCCTAAACCCTAAACCCTAAACCCTAAACCCTAAACCCTAAACCCTAAACCCTAAACCCTAAACCCTAAACCCTAAACCCTAAACCCTAAACCCTAAACCCTAAACCCTAAACCCTAAACCCTAAACCCTAAACCCTAAACCCTAAACCCTAAACCCTAAACCCTAAACCCTAAACCCTAAACCCTAAACCCTAAACCCTAAACCCTAAACCCTAAACCCTAAACCCTAAACCCTAAACCCTAAACCCTAAACCCTAAACCCTAAACCCTAAACCCTAAACCCTAAACCCTAAACCCTAAACCCTAAACCCTAAACCCTAAACCC